>NC_056747.1:425925612-425968112 GCF_019279795.1 Protopterus annectens | reverse complement strand
AATTGCCACTGGTGCTTGGAAACATGCATAACAAAATGGCCATTGCCCTCAAATATTGGCTTGATGAGGGAAGAGTACATGGATGTTATAACTACTTCATATTCGGGTGACAGTGCTGTCAGTTTTGACATGAGCAAGATATAATGCCCTTCTTACCACTGTGGAGACATGGTGATCTAAGGTGAGGTAGGTGTAAACCTGTGTGCCCATGTCTCTAACCCCAGTGTATGTACTTACGATGTTGCTATTGATGTGCTGCATAGCAAGAACATTGCTGGTACCAAATGGAATGACACTACATATATTTGCATAGAGTTTAATGCCATGATTGTGTCAGCAATCATTTGGTCATGTATGACTCTTTTGCAGGATGTTGATGTAATTTGGAGAGTCTGTGACTGCTCCCAGTTTGCAGGCATCAGCAAACCTTGTCAGTCACAGACAGTCACTTTGTTTTTTGTTGTTGTTGGATAAATGAATTCCAAACCTTAGATGACCTAGGACTGAACCCTGTGGAACACCACTGGTTACAGCTCTGCTACTGGAGGTGGATACCCCTATTCTGTCTGTGAGTACGATCAGTGAGCCAGTTAGTGACCCCTGTAATGATATTACTGTTGATGGCTAGCTGGGTGAGTATGTCAGTGATGCCCGAGTGGGGGATATTGTCAAATGACTTGGCTAAGTCCAGGTGGTTGCATGCACAGCTGTCCCCTCATCCAGGTCAGTGGTGACAGCCTCATAGATATCCATGAGGTTTAACAGGAATGTTCTCCCTATCACAGCTCCAAACAGTATAGGGTCAAGTGTTTTTAGATTGCCTTTATCTTTGTTGATAAAGTCCATGACGAGTTGCCCCTTACAGGTATGTCTAGTCAGGCTATATGTCTATACTTCCTGTGGATGCATCACATCTGTGCAAGGGGATAACAGTGGCTGATTTCCAGTCAGCTAGGATGCAGCCAGTGAATACTCTATGATTGCAAAGAGTTTCCAATGATGTTGGTAATCTATGTTGGATACCATGTAGGACACAGCCTGGGATGTTAGCAGATGCAATAGATGCTGTGTTTGTCACCTTATAGAGGCCATTTAGAATGTGCTCTTTAGGGATACAAATTATGAGACAGGTTGTAGGATATCATTGTGTATTTGTGGTGAGGACAGGGGAGTGCAGTTGCCACAGAACCTGTCGGTGAACAGGTTAGCTATGTCTGCAGGCTCATTACATGTGGTATTATGTATGAGTTTGGCATCAATGTGGGCCTTCCCTTTTTACACATGTAATTGCACAATGCCTTGTGGTTGTCCTTTGTGGAGGAGGTTAATTTTGCCCCATACTTTGTTTTGCAGGACTTCACAGCAACACTTATTTACTTGTTTCAGCTGAGGAGGGAGTGCCACCATTTTAGGGGGGCTCCCTCCCTCCTAATGTGAGACACCAATGTCTACCTCTTACTGTAAAGCCTGCTAATGGCAGTTGTCCACCAGGCATGTTTACTGTGCATGAGAAACTTGTTTTGCCCCTGTCAAGTACAGACAAGTCAATGTGGCTATACAGGTGCTTGTCTAAAGCATTGGTGTAGAGCTTGGCATAGTTGCCTGTTCCACCTGAGGAGGTTGGTGCAGTCAAGCTATTTGTATCATCCCATAGTATGTTCTAATCTGCTTTGTTGAACTTTATTACTTTGTATGCTGCAAGGGGGGGGGGGTGTCAGATGTGATACTTTGAATGAGACCAGTTTGTGGTCACATCTCTCCAGGGAGGGCTTCACAGTGGAGTACGTACAGTGGTCAACCATATTGGTAAGCCCCCAAACCAGTATTGTCTCCCCTTGTGTGGATGTCAACCCACTGGTCTAGAGCATTGTTGTTAAGCAAATCAACTAGCCTCTGGGCAAGTGAGTTTGAGCACAAATAATCTACCCACTTGGTGGGTAGTTAGTCAACCAAAACCATCTTGTTTTTATGTATTTTGATAGACTCAGTCGATCCATTTAAGCACAGTGGGTGTCCTGATTCATGGAGTTGCTCCTGTAGCTGGCAGTGGCTTGCCTAGATGCCCGACAAGCAGTCAATAGCACCTGCAGTTTGTCCAAGGAATCATACTGTCTAACCAATCTTGATGTGTATCTGTCCTTAATGAATATGGATACACCATCTCCATTACTTTGCATGCTTTAAGTTTGAGGTCTGAACATGTGAAAGGAGGTGCAGCCTAGTATGGCTGTGGTGCTCTCCACAGCCTTGACCTAGGTATCTGTGACTGCACAAATGTCTGCATCTTCCAAGGTGGGGACAGCTTCCACTGAGTGGAGTTTATTGGTATGATTCCTAGTGTATAGCAGCATAACCATAATGTTTGTGGATGGGATTTTCTCATTGGAAAGTTTTTCATTGTGACACTGCCTGAAAAGTGCTGTATGGGGATGGTATCAGCCTTGGCCAGTTGCCAAAATCCAAGGGGTGACAAATGAAGATCATCTCTAACAAAACATTGAGGTCTGTTGAGCAGGTAATTCTAGGCTGACAAATAGCAGATCCCCTTACATTGACATCATACACTATGAGAATTATTGACGTCAGTCATTTTCTGTTCATATGAAACCATCATCCTAGGTGACTGTAAAATGCAGCTCAAGGCCAAGGGCATACCTGCCTGAGACACACAGTCTGTCAGCCCACTCATGTCTTTCCATACAATCCAGAGAGGTATGTCTCAAGTTGTACATATCAACAGGAACTGTAACGTAGTCATAACAATACTTGATGTTGACAGAATTGAGTGCATGTGTGATGTGGCGTATCCTGGCACCTCACAGAAAGCTGACCGTGACCTTTTTCATATATAGCCTCATTTGAGGTGCATCAATGTGTCTCGTGATGTAATCACCTACGAGTAATATGTTTGATTTTGTGTTTTTCCTTAGGTGTTTCACCGGTGAGACAGTGGTGCATGAGTTATTATGTGTACTGTGTTCTGCAAAGGTATGATTGTGTAGCAAGCTTATACTTTAAGTTTTTGAGGTGTTTGGTGTTTACTTATGTGTCTGGTAAAGACCTCTGCACATGTATGTATGTGTGCTGTGGGTTTGGGTGAGGGTAGGATGTTCTCCTTTTAGGTGTTTACTTCACTGCAGGCATGGCCACTGTCATTGGCCTCTGACTGAGTAAATTTGCAGAAGATTGCAAATTAGGAGCTGTCATTGAATCCCACACTGACTCACCAGTTATCCAGGATGGGCAGATACAGACATTTAGTTGTTGTCAAAGCCATGGACTTACAGTAAATGCCAAGGAATGCACAATACTATAATTTTGGGAGTCATCCACCCCTGGTAAGTTATGTATTGACTGTACACCTCCAGCAGTTAACCCAGTAGTCAGGGTCTTATGGGCATACAGTAATCTAGTGTCTGACTGTCACAGATTGGTAATATTTGTGGATACATTCTATGTTATGCAACCTCTAAACAAATGTATGGCATGTAAATCCAAGACTGTCATTGTTCTACTGTATTCAGCATTCATCACACTTACCATTGAGTGCAGTGCCACCTTTGGTATGTAACTAATTAGGTATATCTGACAAATGTCACATCCACAGAGGTTCCACAGTAAACCAATACACAGTGTAAATAATATGTCTTATGCAGATCTCGTCAAGCCCATAACTGTGTCTTCTGTCTCTGACATACTTTGGAGGGGAGGTATATGCCTGCCATGGAAGGAGGTATCAGATCCCACTGTGCACCTCCTACATATCCAAGAAGGGACTAACATGAGAATTACCTCCCTTAAACACCTACACCTTGACTGTGGTATAAACAGGACATGCTGGACAGACAGGTATGTATCGCAGACACTTCACCCAATATGTAACGGGCTCCCAATGCATGTGAAGCACAATTCCAGCCTAACACAAATCATGTGCAAGTTACACTGCAATTATAACTGCTTTAGGACAAATGTCTCTAATGGACAAAGGGAAACTGTGGATGGTTCACTTTGCACCCCCCCCCCCGGCTTATCCATGTGTTAGCTCCCAAAACCCTGCTTACACTTATCAAGGGTATCATTCCTTGTCAGACTTTAGGGACGCAGGGCTAGGATGAAAGACGTCCTTGTTTTTGTTAGCCTATACACATATGAACCCATGGAGCCATGTAACTATACTGTTTTACCTTTCTCATGACATTTTTCTTCTGCTTTGTTGTTCCATCCTGTGCTCTGACATTGATAGGTGTATTATAGATGTGAAAACCATAGGTATGTCCTACACAATACTGACAGTGAAACGTAAACAGTACCACATGACGCCTTTCATTGTGTGATTACACAGCCATTACAACAGCATTCAACGTAACATACACAACATAATGTGGTTTCCAAATTACAAACGGCAGCATTCAAACTGTGTGACTGACCAGTACAAGTAGCATGTCAAAGGCAAAAATGGTTGAAACAAATACATATTAATTTAGTCACCTTGTGCATCAGACATGTAGCTTAATTTCCCTGCATCAATAACATTGATGACAGGGATGTGACACAGGTATCAGTTGCACCCTGTGTTGTATGGGGGTGCAGGATGCCTAGGCTGATCCAATAGGTTGGCAAGCGTGTGTGTGAGGCAGAAAGGGAGCAGGCAAAACAGACCCTGTAAATGTGGTGTGTGTGTCTGTAGGTGACCTGAGTGTGACATTGGTGTGAGTGCCTGTGTGAAGACAGCCAGGTTCAGTGCTAGCCCTACATGAATGTATGTTGGACAACTTTCAGCTGTGCATGGTACATGAGAACTGGCTCTGCCAGGAGTTGCACTGCCACCTCCATGCCCAAGGTCAGATGGGCTACTACCTGAGGGTGACTCTGCTAAGACCATGTCCTCCATGGGACCACGCAGGACCTGCCATGTCTTGATGCACACTCCCCTTCTGGAGTGCTGGATATACTGCCACTATGGGAGCATGATTGTGCACGGTCATGTGGACTCTCAGCAGATGTAATTGCTGATCTATGTCCACAAGTCCGATGCTCAACCACAACCAGATGTTCAATCACAGACAATGTGCTTTCCAAGGCAGATAGTGTACGATCTCTCTGACCAGCGTTGTTCTACTGCATCAGTCAACTGATCCAGGGTGTCAGCAACATGGTTGAGGCAGTCACAGATGTCAGACTGTGCTGCATCCATAACCTGAGCATTTGTCTGGAGTTCCTTTTGGAACATGCCTGTGCGTCCATGACAGCCCTAAACATACACCAAGTAACACATGATGAGACACCTGCAACAGGTAGTGGATGGACATCAGACCTCCTCCGAGCACTCCTATCAATCCACCTGTGTGGAACCTTGCCAGCTGTTTGGCTGTGGCCATTGTCATTACTCACTGCAGCCACAGTATACACACTTTCCTGTTCAATGTCCCCACCCTCTGACTGTCCAATATCTGTGGCCTCTCGGGATTCGGTATGCATAGGCATACTGACTGTGTACAGTGATGATGAGGCCGGACAAGGGATGTAAACCTCTGTGACGGATTCAGCCCCTACAACCCCCAGTTATGCCTCACTTTGGCTACCATCATTGTCAGAGTCTGAAGAGACACTGACTTCAGGTTGTGGAGAGGCAGCAACCAACCTTCCAGGTCACCTGTGATATAAAGGGGAAAGCATCAGAATAATACCTGCACTACTTTGCTCTGCAGTACTAAGTTTCAATATATGCTAAGCTGTATACACTGCTGTCGCTATTACAGACTTGTACAAACCCACAATCTGAGATAGCAGGACCTGAGGTCATTAATTTATAACCCACATTTGTTAATATTTCAGAATAAGGGCTCTTTAAACCGGACTCTCATAAGCAGTACATAAATTATGTACGCTGTTGTCATTCTGCAGAATTCTGCACAATTTAAAAGTATGGCCATCTGATAAGTCCTGTCAATACTGTGAAATCAATCACTGTAGTCACATATACAAGGCCTAGGTATGACAACAGTGTGTACAGTCAGAACGTATCTCCACATTTTTCAGTCATGCAGACAGTACATTTATCCAGCCAGCAGGCCTGGGATGACACTTTAGGTAATACCTTGAAGTAAGTCTAAATCTGTGACAAAATGTTTTGTGCTTACTAGTGGCAGGGGCATGGCCTCTTCCTATTCCTGATGGTCCTGAAAAACAATTGAGGTTGAGGTAATGAAAACAGCACCACATGTTAAAGTATAACACTGGTAGTACGTCCAAATATCCCCAGTTACAGTAGTTGCTATGATAACAGGTTTGTGGGTCATAATCTCTGCATGAGCTTAAAACTTCAGGTAACCTACTTCCTTCATGCCATAAAACACCTGACACTGACGTAAAACTATGTGCAGGCTGACATGCTAAATGCTACAGAATTCTGATGCTGATTCAACTAAACATACCTGGACCCTCCTCTTGGGTGGAAGTGGTAGCACCCACATCCATGACATATGGTATGATGGAAACCTGGGAGCTATCCTGTGTTGCAAGCTTCACCTGGAATTCCTCAGTGGCTGTCAGAGGTTGGTCTGATGCAGGCCTTCTACCAGTGACCTGATGATCCCTGGCCACCTCCACTGCCCTTTTGCGTGCTGAGTGGATCATGTCTATGGCACGGTGTCACACCTGCTTTTATGTACAATTCTGATGCCCCACAGAGTTTATTGGCCAGTTCATCCCACAAGGCTTGTTGCTCCTGCCTATTTGCCCTCCCCCCGGACAGCAGGACTTGGTAGTGTTGTCATAATGACTCAGTTATGAGGTCATTTTCCACCTCAGTGAAAGGTGGGAAACGTCTGGTGTGCATGTTATCACCCGAAATACAAAATAAGAACACATCAGGATTACATACGTGGGTGTACAGTATGTACAGATACAGGAATTAAGGAAGGCTATCAGTATCCCCCACTTTATTAACACACTGTTACATATGGGATGTGTAATCGTGCAAAGGGTGTGGAGGCAACTAGGATCGTGGCAGTAGTGACATATATCTGCTTGTGCCATGAGAGATACTCACATATGATCACACACACTACACAGGAGTCCACTTGTAGTGTGGCCCATAGCAGGAAAGCCCCCCCCCCCCTATAACATATGTCTGTAGTTCAGTGGCAAAACATAGCTGTGTAGTATTACAACTACCAACAAAGGCAGTGTCTAGGAGACCTGTGTCCCTAGTTAACAGACAACATTAAACCCTTGCTGTAGTCAACATCCTCTGTAGGTGTTACATAGCTTCCGATCAATGGCATGTTACCGGGACATTCCTAAGAAAGGCTTATTGATATAATCCCCATTCCCCCTAAGTGTATTAAAACATATGCATAATATTGAAACAAAGTGGTTACATACCTGATGGAGTACAATACTCCTCTTTTGAAAGATACAGATGAATACATGTGACAATGAGTTCACTATAGAAATAACTCTCATACACAATGGTTTCCCTTGCTAGGAGTTTGCCTTTTTAAGATGGTTCTCATTAGCAGATGATTGCCTCTGAACCAGTCTGTGGTTGAGTAATGCTAATTGAAGCATGCACAGCTGATTTATAGTGTAATCAGGGAATCCCATGCAACTACTGAAGGAGATATAAGGCCTCATTCTAGAATCCATCCCTTTTCTCATATGATGGGGTGGAAATGCCAAGTAGAAATACTACGTCAGCACGGAGAGGATGTTTGTAGTAAATGCTTATTACATACACGTGTGCTACAGGCTGCAGCTGCTGCTGCTACAGGCAATAAGCATAGCGAGAGAGGTTGTAGAATGTGGAGGACAACACTACTTATGAGAAACAGTGTGACAACTGGAAGCTCTGGTGTACAGCCAGAGCCTGATTGAAAGAATCTGCCCCACAGGATATTGAGTTGTGTGTTTAAGGTAAGTATGTTGGCCAAAGGTATCATTAACAGAATAGAAAACAACATGTTTGTTGTGTCCTTGAACCAAGGTATGGGGTACATTTACCATTATGTCAACCATTTGGACAACTGCCAAGCCATGTGTTATATTATGGTAGCTGTCTGGAACATGTGTGCTGGCAACCCTTGTTGCTAGCATGACCTCCTTATGTGTATGTTAGCTGTGCTCATCAGTAATATGAGTAGCAAATAATGATGTGCTGCAGTCTGATATTACCGGGCCTCCTTTGTATTTACATAACTTAAAATCCTCTGTGACTGCATATTAATGCGTGACCTAGCACTCTTATTCTCTTTATAGTATTGTAGTAGGAATATGTCAGTTGTATTCCTGTCTGTAGGCCTTTGACTTCCATCATTTAACAGCAGACATTCCATCTGAAATGCTTTGGGTGGTTAAATATTTGATAACAGCCATTCGTTACAGAATTCACAATGGTGATATGCACACCCATACATGCATTTTAAATGCTGCACACCACTGGATTTGAACCCAGGACTATGTGTACCAAAAATTAATGTTTTCAAAGCATTTATCAGATTGAGCTACTGAGTCACTGTTACAGCAGGTGTATTTTTTAACATGTAATTGCACACTTAGACTGTCACATACCTCATTTATATCCATTATTATGTGCATAGCTTTGCATAATGTTTATGAATCTGGAAATTGATGGTGTAATGATGAATGTTGTTAGTGCATATGCTCCACAAGCTGGGTGTGCAATGGATGAGAAAGAAAAATTTTGGAGTGAATTGGATGAAGTGGTGATGACTGTACCCAAGGGTGAGAGAGTGGTGATTGGAGCAGATTTCAATGGGCATGTTGGTGAAGGGAACAGAGGGGATGAGGAAGTGATGGGTAGGTATGGTGTTAAACAAAGGAATGTAGAAGGTCAGATGGTAGTGGATTTTGCGAAAAGGATGGACATGGCTGTGGTGAATACGTATTTTAATGAGGGAGGAGCATAGGGTGACATACAAGAGTGGAGGAAGATGCACACAGGTGGATTATATCTTATGTAGGAGGGCCAGTTTGAAGGAGATTGGAGACTGTAAAGTGGTGACCGGAGAAAGTGTAGTTAGGCAGCATAGGATGGTGGTTTGTAGGATGACGGTGATTAAGAGGAGGAGGAGGAGTGTGAGGGCAGCACCAAGGATCCAATGGTGGAAATTGAAAAAGGGTAATTGTGAGGTGGAGTTCAGGGATGAGTTAAGACGGGCACTGGGTGGCAGTGAAGAGTTACCAAATAGCTGGGTAACTACAACAGAGCTAGTAAGGGAGACTGCTGGAAAGGTGCTTGGTATCACATCTGGACAGAGGAAGGATGACAAGGAGACGTGGTGGTGGAATGAGGAAGTACAGGAGAGTATACAGAGAAAGAGGTTGGCAAAGAAGAAGTGGGATTGTCAGAGAGATGAAGAAAGTAGACAGGAGTATAAGGAGATGAGGTGCATAGCAAAGAGAGAGGTGGCGAAGGCTAAGGATAAGGCATATGAAGAGTTGTATGAAAGGTTGGACACTAAGGAGGGAGAAAAGGACCTGTACCGATTGGCGAGACAAGAGGGACCGAGCTAGGAAAGATGTGCAGCAGGTAAAGGTGATAAAGGATAATGAGAGAAACATACTCACAAGCGAGGAGAGTGTGTTGAGGAGATGGAAAGAGTACTTTGAGGGGTTGATGAATGAAGAGAATGAGAGGGAGAGAAGGTTGGATGATGTAGGGATAGTGAATCATGAAGTACAATGGATTAGCAAGGAGGAAGTAAGGATAGCTATGAAGAGAATGAAGAATGGAAAGGCTGTTGGCCCAGATGACATACCTGTGGAAGCATGGAGGTGTTTAGATGAAATGGCAGTGGAGTTTTTAACCAGATTGTTAAATGAAATCTTGGAAAGTGAGAGGATGCCTGAGGAATGGAGAAAAAGTGTTTTGGTACCGATTTTTAAGAATAAGGGTGATGTGCAGAGCTGTAGTAACTACAGAGGGATTAAATTGATCAGTTACAGCATGAAGTTGTAGGAAAGAGTAGTGGAAGCAAGGTTAAGAAGGGACGTGATGATTAGTGATCAGCAGTATGGTTTCATGCCGGGAAAGAGTACTACAGATGCGATGTTTGCTCTGAGAGTGTTGATGGAAAAGTACAGTGAATGTCAGAAGGAGTTGCATTATGTTTTTGTAGACTTAGAGAAAGCATACGACAGGGTGCCTAGAGAGGAGTTGTGGTATTGTACGAGAAAGTCAGGAGTGTCAGAGAAGTATGTAAGAGTGGTACAAGATATGTACAAGGGTAGTGTGACAGCAGTGAGGTCTGCGGTGTGAGTGACGGATGCATTTAAGGCAGACGTGGGGTTACATCAAGGATCAGCTCTGAGCCCTTTTTTATTTGCAATGGTGATGGACAGGTTGACAGACGAGATCAGACAGGAGTCCCCGTGGACTATGATGTTTGCAGATGACATTGTGATCTGTAGTGAGAGTAGGGAACAGGTGGAGGAGACCCTGGAGAGATGGATATATGCTCTAGAGAGAAAAGGAATGAAGGTCATCAGGAATAAGACAGAATATGTGTGTGAATGAGAGGGAGGATAGAGGAATGGTGAGGATGCAAGGAGTAGGGGTGGCAAAGGTGGATGAGTTTAAATACTTGGGGTCATTAGTTCAGAGTAACGGTGAGTGTGAAAGAGAGGTGAAGAAGAGAGTACAGGCAGGATGGAGTGGGTGGAGAAGAGTGTCAGGAGTGATTTGTGACAGACAAGTACCTGTAAGAGTGAAAGGGAACGTCTGCAAGAGGGTAGTGAGACCAGCTATGTTACATGGGTTGGAGACAGTGGCATTGACAAAAAGGCAGGAGTTTGAGCTGGATGTGGCAGAATTAAAGATGTTAAGATTTGCACTGGGTGTGACAAGGGTGGACAGGATTAGGAATAAGTATATTAGAGGGTCAGCCCAGGTTGGAAGGTTTGGAGACAAAGCCAGAGAGGCACAATTACGTTGGTTTGGACATGTGCTGAGGAGGGATGCTGAGTATATTGGGAAAAAGATGCTAAGGATGATGCAGCCAGGTAACAGGAAAAGAGGAAGGCCTAAGATAAGGTAATGGATGTGGTGAAGAGAGGACATGCAGGTGGTTGGTGTGACAGAGCAAGATGCAGAGGACAGGAAGAAATGGAAACAGGTGATCTGCTGTGGCGACCCCAAACGGGAACAGCCAAAAGAAGATGATGAAGATGATTATGTGCATAGCTTTATAGGGATGTATTTCTCCACCAGAGTCCCAGTTAAACACCTATTTTTCCATTAATGTTTTAGCAGGTGTATTTTTAAATACTGCAGATAAAGGTGCAAAAGTTACCTGCTGTTAGAGATCTCTCTTGCATCCATTATTCTGTGTCTGGCAAGTTACCTGCTGTTAGGGATCTCTCTTGCATACATTATTCTGTGTCTGGCTTTCTAGTGATGTATTCCTATACTATACTCCCAAGTTACACTCCCATTTTTCCAATTTGCGTGAAACAGTGCAATGTGCAGCCCTGCTTAAACATGCTTAATGACCGTAACTTGGTAATTGGTATGTTTTGCCTAAACCATTTGTGTTAATTAACAGCTGTGTGGCTTGGCAGGTTGATGCACTGGTCTACGGGTGCGATGGTCCTGGGTTCGAAATAGAGCACAGGTGTACATTTTGAATGTGAATATTATAATTTCACACACATATGTCAATATAGCACCATTTAGCTGAGCTTATTGATGTGTGTCACGCAAAAAATCTTTAAAGAAGTGAAAATGGGGAGATAGGACAGTGGTGAAATGGGGTGCAAGCAGGGGGAAAACATAGTGAAAGGCAGGTAGGTATGTATAGGAAGGTTGTAGGAAAGAACCATATCTATCCATTTCTTATACAGCAACAACTGTGCACTTTAACAGATTTTTTAGCTGAATTTGAACCGTCAGCCCCAGAGAGAAGGATGAGGACAAAAGTGTGTTGTCAAGCCAGTTGGACCAAATTAAGTGTCTAGTGGACGTGTGTGAAATTGAGAGCTATGTATGAGACAGTATTTTTTTGGGGACAGGTGCCCCCTTTTTTTTTTAAGGTGAGAGTGGAATGTTGGGGAAGAGACATAGGTACATGTGGGAGAGGTAAATTGGGAAGATGAATAAGCTTTTGCAGACAGACAAGACAGCAGAGAGGGTTGGTGTGTGACACAAGGGGGGGGGGGTGATCATATTGGTTGGGAGGGTGTTGTAGAATCCCAGTCCCATGGACGTCAGACGCTGTAGCAGTGTGAATCAAGTCCTCATCCATGGGACTGTTAGCACTGTACCTTCACTGCTGCTGTGGAGGCAGTGGTTAATGCCAGCACATGGGGCAAGGCTGTGTCAGGATGGACTGCATGCTCTCCATCCAGCTTAGGAGGCACCAAGAGTTCTGCGCAGCAGCCCACACACCATGCCTGGCCGTTCCTCACAGCTGACATAACCCCCTTCACTTCCACTCCCAAAGGGGGAACCTTTCCTGTGGGGCAGAACTACATGATAGCCCAGGTAGTGCAGGGGCAACGGAGAGGGTGCCACCAGGCTGTGGCCCAGTTGTGCTGGGCCCTAGTGCCATGGCCAGGGGAGCTAAGGTATTTGGATCGCCTGGAACCAGCCTACCGTGTCGTGCTGTAGTAAATTAAATGTTAACATAAGGTAAAATAAACATAACCAAACAAATGTTAGTATTAACATAATAGAAAATAATGATTAATGAAAAGAAATATAAATTAATATACTGAGAAACACACTAATAAATGTAAATGAAAGTATATTAACAGCAAAGCAATTGAAATTATAC
This sequence comes from Protopterus annectens, assembly GCF_019279795.1. Lineage (NCBI taxonomy): Eukaryota > Metazoa > Chordata > Ceratodontiformes > Protopteridae > Protopterus > Protopterus annectens. The sequence goes on along the minus strand of NC_056747.1, from coordinate 425,955,315 downwards.
ATAAGGCCAACATAAGAAGTAGTTGCAAATAATATATTAATATCAATTCATAATAAGAAGTATATTTAATAAATTAAAGAAGTGAAGGGGTGGGGTGAGAGAGAAAAACAATAACTTCACAAGTAATATTACTACACAGACTATTACTACATATCTAAGATTTCAGTTGAGTACAGTGACTGCAAAGATTGTGCAGATGATGTTGCATGTACATAGCTCTCAACCTGTTACCATGGGACATTATGGGCCAAACTGTACCAAATGGTGGTACAAAGGCACAAAGACAGGGAACATTTTTACATATGTGCTCATACATTAATACCAAGTAGTAGCAAGGTGTTCTGATAATGGATTTGCTAATAAATTGCATTCCAAGTAATGTCATGTATCTGCTAATCAAAGACCAGACATATGGGGCAGTAGTGATTACAGTCTGCAAAAATCATGACAGTTGAGAGGTATGTTCATGTACACTAATTACACTAGACATCTGGTCATTTCTCAGCTACCATGGGATTAGAACCCACAAGCAGTGACTACAGGAATAATGTGCACTTAATTTGAATATAATAAATTCTCAAAACACCATCTCCTTTAAGACTTTTATTGCAACATTTTGTGTGAAATCATACATTTACACAAATGCATAGCTGTGTGTGTTATCAGATTAGAAACCAAATGCAGTGACAACATGAATAATGAGCACTTTATTTGAAAACATTAGATCTGATATTGTTAATCCTCGTTCATTCCTTACACATGGGTATCGGTTCCGACCTGGCCATTTTCCAAGCTCGTGTCAACTTCAAACTCTCGAGCTAAACTCTTACCCACAATTCCCCTCTCCCTGTTATCCCACATTTCGTTTGCCGTGCTGCCATTTGGTCGTGTCAAGCTGCTTCTCTTTAGCTAAGTACAGTTATTTGTTGTTTAATAGTCATTTATATTACTTTTCTGTCAGAAAAGTTTCTATTTTGTTGTCTCTTACCCTATCACATCTAGCGACCATTTTTTCTTGAGGTTTTTCTTCTCTTTTCTCTACCTTTTTACCGCAAGGTATTCTCCCCTTACCATCGTTGGTAATCCTTCCCTTTTTTTCATACCTTAGGGTATTCTTTTGTACCATTGCTGGTACCCTTTTCTGCTATCTACTTTTGCTATCATGGCAGATAAGAAAGGTAGTCCAGGGTTTAAACGGTGTTCTGATTGTGGACACAAACTACCTACTTCTGATGCACACTCTTTCTGCGTTTATTGTTTGGGGGCGTCCCACTTATCTGTTGACCTGCCCTGTACTATCTTTGAAAACTTTTCAAATAGAACTTTGTTGGAAAGGAAAAAACAAGCTGTTGCTGAAGAGGCTCTTTCTGGGTCGGAGGCCTCAACCCCTCCTAGAGCCCATAAGAAAATCTTGGATGTTCCTACCAAGGCTAAATCTTTGCCTTTGTCCCCAGCTGGGGACTCCCACCAACCAAAACCTAAAATGGCTAAAGTTTCAGCTCCAGAGCTCACTCAGTCAGCCCCAGTGCTTTCGGTGCCTAGACCTTTGGCACCGAGGCCTTCGGCTCCATTAGTGATCTTGGCTCCGTCTTCTCCTGCAGCCTTCACTATATCGGCACTGAGGGGCTCCTCGGTTCAGACTATTACCACTGTATCAGCACCAACCATTCAGTCGGCACAGACCTTGACCACGTCGGCTCCAACATCTTATTCGGAACTGATGCTTGTATTATTGACTCCAGTTTTGTCGGTTCCAGCTTCGGTACCGACAACCACTTCAGCACCGATCCCTGTGTCGGTGCAGACCATGACCTTGGCACCGATGACTTCTTCGGTGCAGACACCTGTAGTCCAGTGTCTCTCTCAGCACTGTTGTTCTCGGTGTGGACTGGTGAGTTGGGCACCGAGTTTGCCCCTTCTGTGGACAGGCCTGTTTCTCCTTCAGTCTCCGTGAGGTCCACTAGAAGCCTTTCCGAACATGATGTGTTACGTCTTGTGGATCAGGTGCTCTTGGCCAGAGGTATCCCACCCCCCAGGAACTATTCTTCCTTGGAAGGTGATCACCCATCTCCAAAGATGCCTTCTTATTCTCCTCCTTCATTGCCTTTGAAGTCCATGGATATAGCACAGTCTTCCCCTTCTGCGTTTCCCTTTATGGATCTCACTAAGGAACCGCAGTTGCCTTCATGGCAGGAAAGTTTTGCTACGACCCAGGATGTCAGTTGGGACACGCATAGTTTGCTGCTCCACAGCCATCCAGGGACTTGAGTCGGCAGGCTGAGCCACTTAGGGAAGGGGTGACCCCTGTCCTAGACATTCACTCCACTTCAGGTGGGCCAGCCTTCCAACTGATGGAGAAGACTTTTGCTGCTGCTGGCGATACTGGACTGTCTATACCTCTGCCCTTTTCTGGTACACTGGTTTCACAAGTTGCACCAAGTGGACACCGGGTGCAAGAGCCTCAGGACATATTCCCACAGGAACCCCCTTTTCCGCTGTCTTCCCCAGCTGAGGAAGTCCACCGGAAAAGTTTGTGTAAGAGGAAGCATATGGACTCCACAGAGGAGTCTCTCACTGAAGACACAGATTTTGATGAGGGGGAAGGATCCCCGTGGTCCCCCTCTGCAGTATCCATTGGTGATATCCTCGAAATCCTGAAACAGAGAGGTGACTGGCAGTCCTCTAATCCGACCTCTGAGGAATCTGTGTTCCTGCAGGCCTTTCGCACCCAGTCTCCTACCTCCTGGGTTACTCCACCTGCCGATGAACTTGTCTGGCTTATCGTGCAGCATGCTTGGAAGGCTCCTGACACTGTGGAAGCTATTCCCCGGAGGCCAGATAAGATTTTGTCCCCTCCTGCTACGGATCCCCATTGGTCAAAAGGTCTTCCTGTGGATGCTTTGGTGGTGGTGGCCGCAACAAAAAAGGATCTGGCAGAAGAAGAAAGCTAGACTGTCCATCCACCTAACAGAGAGTCCCGGGCCCTGGACAGGATAGGGAAGCGCACTTTTGCATCAGCGACCTTTACTATCAGGTCCCTGAATTGTATGGCACACTTTACCAGGCTTCAAAGGGATCTGATTTCTGAGCTCTCTGAAACCTTGGCTGGTGGCGTGTCTGATGAGGTCCGTGACAAAGTGGCCTGTCAGCTGGCCACCATTGAGTCAATATCTAACTCCTCTATGCGACTGATATCTCACGCATCAGAACCTGATTCAACTGCAGTCTTGAGACGACATGCCTGGATGTGCTTGTGCAATTTTGCGGAACCCTTTAAGGCTTCCTTTCTTAACGCTCCCATTGAGGCCTTCTCGTTGTTTGGACCCAAAATAAAAAGCACACTGGCCAGGTGTGAACAGGACGATAAGACCCTTTCTGCCATAGGTGACCATTATTCTTCCCCTCAACGTGCTTTCTCCCGAAACCAAAAGAGTGGGAAGATAAAGTTCAAGAAATCTCAGGGTCCTTCCCGTGACACACAGGCCGAGTTCTCCCCTAGAGGCAGAGGGGGAAACTCACAGGGAAGACACTCCTTTTAGGGCAGAGGGGGGTCCGCGTAACCAGGGTTCCAGGGATTATTTCCCTGGCCAGTCCTACCAGTGCTCATGAAGAGCGGCCCAACTCCTTTCCTCGGAGGTGGTTGGGGGATGTTTCTCCTTTTACCCTTCTGCCTGGCTAACCTTCACCACCAATTCTTGGGCACAAAAGATTATAACCAGAGGTTATCGTATCCCCTTCTATCTTTGTCCTGTCCCTTCAAAAAACCTTCCCGATGTTCCACACAGTCAAAGGGAGGAAACAGCACTAGAGATAGAAAAGTTGCTAAGAAAGAGAGTCATCCAAATAGTCCCTCCAGACCAGATAGGATCCGGATTCTACTCAAGACTATTTTTGGTGCCAAAGAAAACTGGGGACTGGAGACCAATTTTGGATCTCAGTGTATTGAACAAGTTTGGGAGAGTACAAAAATTCCGGATGGTCACAATACAGTCTATCCTCCCGCTCTTGGAAAAAGACGATTGGATGTGCTTGATAGATCTTCAAGATGCGTACTACCACATAAAAGTGGACAGGCCATCAAGAAGATTTCTGCGCTTCTGTGCGGGAGCCAGTCACTACCAGTTTAGAGTACTGCCCTTCGGACTCTCAACAGCCCCCAGAGTGTTCACAAGGTGCATGGCAGTTGTCACAGCTCACTTGCAACTTCAAGAATTCCAGGTGTTTCCATACCTAGATGACTGGCTCATTTCCGCCCCCACCAGACATCTACTGGAAGAAGCCCTGGCATACTCTCTCTTTGCTGCACAAAGGCTAGGCATAACCATAAACTGACAAAAATCCAATCTCACCCCATCTCAGTCGACAGAATTCATAGGGGTTATCTTGGACACAAAGAACTGCAGAGCTGCTATTCCAGAGCACAGAATTTTAAGGATGAAGCAACAACTGATTCCAATCCTTTCAAGGGAGAAATCCACGGCTCACTCGGTTCTACAGCTGTTGAGTTCCATGGCAGCCTCCATCACCATTGTTCCCCTGGCTAGGTTTCACATGAGGCTTCTACAATGGCTACTGCTCACCCAATGGTATCCCTTTCAGCATCCTCTTTCAGCCATGATTCGAGTAACCCACAGGTGCACACAGGTGGATGACACACAATCTGTCCCAATGGTCTCGCCCCCTTCTCCCCCAGCAACCCAAGGCCACAGTGACCACGGACGCCTCCCTGATGGGGTGGGGGGGGCTATGTCAGGGACAGGCAGTCCAAGGCACTTGGTCCAAACTGGAGGCCCATCGGCATATAAATGTTCTAGAGCTGAGGGCGGTGTTTCTGGCGTTGCAAGCATTCCATCCCCTGCTGCCATCTGGGACAATTGTGATTCAATCAGACAACATGGCGGTGGTCTGGTACATCAACAAGCAAGGTGGAACCAAATCTTACCCCTTTTGTTGAGAGGCCATGAGGATATGGCAATGGGCGATGGCTACCAACCGTATTCTTCTAGCAACGCACATTCCCGGGATTTCCAACATAATAGCAGACAGATTCAGCAGGTGCATTCTTCAACCTCACGAGTGGTCCCTGAATCCCTTGATAGCGGTGGAGATCTTCCACTGCTGGGGCCGTCCTTGCTGCGACCTCTTTGCATCCCCGACCAACTACAAATGCAGCAACTACTTCGCCCTGATTCCCCCTCCGGGACAGTCACCCAGGGACGCTCTAGTCCACGATTGACCTGCGGGTCTTCTTTACGCATTCCCACCCTTTCCCCTCATTCCCCAGTTTCTGAAGAAAGCCCGTTGGTTGAAGAACAAGGTGATCCTCATAGCACCGTATTGGCCTCAACAGATTTGGTTCTCCTTCCTTTGGCCTCACCTACTAGATTGACCATGGATTCTCCATCCAACCCCGGAGTTGATCTCACATCCACAGAACCTGATTCATTCCAACTTGAACAGCCTGAAGCTCACGGCTTGGCTACTCCAATTCTCTTGATTGCCAGGCAGAATGATCTTTCTTTACAGTACGTGACATTCTCATTGCATCTCATAAGTCTTCCACTAGAATTACTTATCTGAGCAAGTGGAAAAGATTTACCTGTTGGCTGAAAGATAAACAAGTAGATCTCTTCTCAGCACCAGTGTCGGTAATACTAGACTATCTGGTCGACATTTTCCAATCTGGTCTATCGGCCTCTACCATTAGAGTTCATTTGGCTGAAATTTCTAATTTTCAAGAGGGTGTCCAAGATTCCTCTCTGATGTCCCACAAATTGTGCAAGACCTTCATAAAAGGTGTGAATCATCTGAAGCCTCATTTTAGAGAACCTATTCAACCATGGGATTTATCATTAGTTCTACAAGCTCTGACAATGCCACCTTTAGAACCAGCCTCTTCTTGCGACCTCAAGCATTTGTCATGGAAAACCTTGTTTTTGGTCGCCATTACTTCTGCCAGACGTATTTCTGAGCTTCAAGCATTATGTATCAAGAGTTCATACTTGATTTTTCATAGAGATAGTGTCTCTGAGAACTAATCCATCATTTCTGCCAAAAGTGATCTCTGAAATATCCATTAATCAAACCATTGAATTGCCAGTTTTCTTTCCCAATCATTGAAACAGAGAAGAGTATTGCCTACATACCCTAGATGTCCACAGGCAAATCCGTTTTTACTTAAATAGGACTAGGTCCTTATTTAAATCTGACCAGTTATTTTTGGCTTTTTCTGAACCTAGATTAGGATCTGCTGTTGCTAAGGTCACATTAGCTCGATGGTTGAAGGACTGTGTGACCTTCATTTATACACAATGCAATATCTCGTTGCCTACTACCATGAAAGCTCATTCGACAAGGTCGGTGGCAACTTCTGCTGCCTTCCATGCCAGAGCTTCTTTACATGACATATGTGCAGCTGCAACTTGGGCTATGCCTCATACTTTCATCAATCATTACAAATTGGATTTGGCCTCCAGGGGAAGAGCATCTTTCAGTTCTGTGGTGCTCAGGAATGTCCTTCCTTGAGAGCCTCCCAGGAATAGAGGTAGCTGGGGACTCTGTCCCATGCGTAAGGAATGAACGAGGATTAACAATATCAGATAAAGAAGTTATGTCTTACCATAATGTTCCATCCATATTGTTGATCCTCATTCAGTCATTACAACCCTCCCTCCTTCCCCTTCCTGTGGCTTCTAGTGGATCTCACCATCCGGTTCTCTTAAGTCATTTGACCAGAGGTAGCCTCTACCTTCTTTGACTTGCAAACTCAATCTGAGGTAAGAGGGAGAGGGGAATTGTGGGTAAGAGTTTAGCTCGAGAGTTTGAAGCTGACGCAAGCTTGGAAAATGGCCGGCTCGGTTCCGAGGTCGAAACCGATACCCATGCGTAATCACTGAACGAGGATCAACAATACAGATGGAACGGTATGGTAAGACATAACTTCTTTTTATCAAAGCACCATCTCCTTTTACACTGTAATGCTAAATGTCACATGAAATCTGGCAGTTACACACATGTATGGCTGTGTAGGACATCTGTTAACCTAACCATATACTCTGTTCATTTATTGAGTGCTATCTACAGCATATTTTGTGGAAAATTGTGAGAACTGAAGCTTGACACTTAATGTGGGTATTGCACTAAATTTATTTCTAAAATTTGTTGCTGCAGTATTAGTTAATATGTAACAGTTGACTGGTGTCTGATTAGAACACATGCAGTGAATACAGGAATAATGAACACTTATTTGAAAAGATTACTTATCAAAGTACAATCTCGTTTTAAACTTAGATAATGTTTCTTAAAATCTGGCATTTAGACACATGGCTAGCTGTCCAGGATTTCAGTTAACTTATCCATATACCATGTTCATTGACTGAGTGGAATATACAGCTTTATTTCAGGCAAAATGAGCAGAACACGTGCTTGAACCTTACTCTGGGTATTGCACTACATTTATTTCTGACATTTTTTGCTGCATTCTTTATTCAGTTACATGTAACACTTGACTGGTCTTAGATTAGAACACACATGCAGTCAATACAGGAATGGTGAACACTTTATTTGAAAATGTTACATATGAAAACACCACCACCCTTTAAAAATATATTGATTAATGTTGCTTCAACTCTGGCATGTAGACCATTAATAGCTGTGTAGGACTTTTGTTAACTAATCCCTATACCCTATTCATTTATTGTGTGCAACCTACAGCATATTTCAGACTGACCAGACCAGAATGGTGACTCTTAATCTTGGCAGACCCCAACATTAACTGATGTTTGGAAGTTAATACTACACATTACTTGATGCTTACTTGCTTTACAATTTCATGTAGGCAGTGACACATTAGTAAAGATGAAAGATGTCCCAGGTATGTCCTACCTGACTGTTAAGACTGCAATCTCTGTAATTAATTTATTTTGTGTAATTACATTATGCATTAAGTTATTATTTTGATGTTTTCCTACTTACCACACAGTTGCATCGTCCTGGCCAAGCACTGTGTATGGGACTGAATATTGCAAGCTCTCTCTTCTGCAGCTGTGGGAAGAGAAGCAAACCATTATGCATACCAGTATTGCACAGATTCAGCTTGTACATTTCTAAATTACTGGCAAACACTTTCATATCTGTGGGGTTTGTCCAACCCTAGCCTCTTGGACCCAGATGTCCAAGGTTCCCCTCTTCCTATATTTCAGGTTGTCGTCGTGATGACATTGCTCACCAGTGTACAGATACCAATAGCACTAGTAAGTTCCCTGGCCAACTGATCCCAGGCCTCAAACTTGCACTCTGAGCCCTGGTTATCACCCTGCAGCAGCCGGGGTTCATAATTCTTAACTAGGAAGGAGTCCAACAAAAACTCTGGACTCCTGCACTCCACTTCTGTGCACGAAAGCACACTCCTTTACCAACAGCACCAGGCATATCCACAACCAGGTTAAGACTCCAGTGAATAATTTGAAATTCATGCCTATTGGCCTTTAGGCTGCATTGCCGCCCTTGCACGTCATGATGTAACTTTCAAAAAAGCACTACACCACTTAGTGTTGTGCAAATTCACACAAACCATGTGTAAGCACAGCTTAATAACGCATTAACTGGAATAGACCATTGACCATGTTTAAGCGCTTAGCATTGCGTATCTTTTCCAAATATAATACTTTTTTTAAATTTTAAACTAACCAATGTTCTAGTCACCTGACATATTTTTACAGCAATAAATGTAATAAATATGATTGCTCAGGACCTACTACACTGTAAGTCATGACTCAACCTATCTAGCCACTGGGATAGTGAAGGGAACTCATATATCTTTACATATACTACAAAGGTGCTTGTATGCATAGCGCTGCTTCACTGCATAGGTTTATGTGTTGCTAAGCACCGCAGAACTACAACAATTGACTACATCTGGTTTCTGTTTTTAGATGTCTAGCAGATATCTGCTGTATATATCAGGACAGCCAAGCATAACTAAGCAACACACTGCACCGCACAAACAAGCACATGGAAATAAAAAAAAAACAAACAAAAAATATACCCGTTTCTAATTTTAGATATATAGCAGATGTCTCCTGTATATGTGAGCAGTGCTAAGCATAGTTGCACAATGTGCCACACAGTGCAAACAATCACATACATGTAAAAAATAAATTAAAATAAAATTGCAGTTTCATGAAGTACTATCTGTTTTTCACCTTTCAGTCCAGGTTAATGGGCCGAAAAGTATTGTGCTGTGCTTACCAACTGTCCAGACGTTTTCTGGACAGTCCACAAGTACAGCACAGCCTCTACAGTGTTGCTTACATGGATTCAAAATCCGTGTTACTGTCTGCAGCGTGCCATTTTATATATATATATATATATGGCGCTCTGCCGAGGAGGAACCATAGCCATGTACACGGGTACATTCTGTGTAGGCTCTTCATGGAGCCTACATGGATTTTATTGAATCTTGGGGTCTGATTATTGCATATTGTGTTGTAATGCTCTTTCCTGAGATGTCTGCCTTTCTGTACACTGCTGCTGCTGTACTTTGAGAGATGAATGTGCACTGCCCCTTGTCGCCTTAATGAGGTGCTTTACTTATGGTATGCTGGTACTCGAAGGCATGTATATTCTGCTGTACAGCTCCATCCCAATTAATACTTAGCAATGTTATTTTTAGCAAAATATTTTGTAGCCTGCTGCTACAGCACAATGCCCATCCTATGCACTGAGGAATGTTTGGTGTCCCGTATATACATTATTACAAAGTGTGTGTGTGTCGTGGTTCATTGTTGCTCATACAGATACATGGTGTTTAGATGGCACTTTGAAAATATGTAGTTGGTACCATTATGCTGATAGTCTGAAAGGGTGTACTTTATCCTGTGTTGTATGCATTGTGTGTAAGGGTATACTTTATTGCATATTATATACATTGAGTGTAAGGGTGTACCTTATCTCGTACTGTATACATTGAGTGTAAGGGTGTACCTTATCTCGTACTGTATACATTGAGTGTAAGGATGTACTTTATCCTTTTTATTATATACATTTCTTCTGTGTGCAAGTTACATTGCCATGCTGAAGTAGTAGGAGTTGTATGTGCTGTGAAATGCTGATACAGTGTCATTCAGATAGCACACTTGTCGATGTTTGGAAACAAGAAGGGTACAGATTCTAGTACCAACCATCTGCTTAGATCCATATTCTGCTACTGATACTGTGTTGCATCACTAGGGGAAGAAGCGTCTGAGGACATCATCTTTTAGTTGAGATGTGATGTTTAACTAAGATGTCATCTGCCTGAGTTATTCATAGTTCATATGGGTGTCAAAGATTCCAGGGCAGTTGTTTATGAAAGATGTGGTTGCTTTCTAAATCCATCCTTCCATCTACAACCCCCTTTTCCCATTTTTGCACATGGGGTTGGGGTGTCACTTCAATGATGACAATCATCTAGAGCCAAGGTTTATACCGCCAGGTGGCTAAACTTGTGTGCCTGTCTTTATAAATCCCACCCTGAAAAAAGTCCACAAACTCTGAAAAAATGTACAGGTCAACAAAATGAATAAAATTAAAACAATTTGAAAATGAATATGTGATATGCCAGGGCACTATGCTATGCATTTGTTTATTTAGTTGTTTGATAACCTGGTTTGTTCCCAAATAAGCCATTTCAACCATTGGCTGGCAAAGACAGCAACAGAGAGCTACACAGTGCACACTACAACAGATGGGAAAAATAACAATACAATTAAAATGAGTACTATTTATTATTTATTTATTTATTTGCATTTGTTAACCGCGTTGGTCCAGCTGGGTAAGAATTACCCTTTTTCAGTGGAGACCTGAGAGGAAAAGCCCCAAACAGACATACAAATACATACAAATAGAGACAAATTAACAATATTACAGAGGAAAACAATATTATGGGTACAATGGATAAGAAAAACAAACAATGAAAGTTTGAGAATATGAGTAAGGTAGGCCAGAGGCATGCATGCAAAAGATTTATGAAAAGGTGTTCTGAGCAAGATCTCTGAATTAAGTTAAAGTAGGCAAAGTAATGATGATTTAGGTGTGGAGTTAGTAGTGTGGGAGTTTTAGGTGGGAGCATGTGAAGGACATTCCCATTTGGAGGAGAGATGGGAGAGAAGCATGGATTTGAAATTGTTGTGGTTAGGTATATTACGTAGTGGTGTGGGGAGATTGTTCCATAGTTTGGCTATAGTGTGGGATAGTAATTTACCAGTTGGGTGGATGGGTTTGTATACATGCAGGAGGTTTTGGCCTGTGGATCTCAGGGTATGGGTAGGTGTGTAGGGTGTTAGAGATTTAGCAAGAGAGGGGCATTCTGCTGGTTTAAAGATGAGTTTGTGGGCTGTTGTAGGTACTTTAGGTGGTTGTGGAGTTCTAGCCAGTTTAGGGTGTATAGGGAGTGACAATGATGGGAAGAGTTCTTAGAATTGGTTGCAAATTTGCAGATTTTGTTGTAACAGGCCTCAAGTTTAGCACGGAGTCCGAGTTGTAGGTTGGAGAATAGGGGAGCACCATACAAGAGAGAGGGGAGAAGGAAGGTAGATGCAAGGGTATGATGGGAAGATGGAGTAAGGTAGTAGTTGTGTCTGTAGAGGAGGCCGATTTTCTGGTGTTTTTTTTTTTTATTGCTGAGAGGATGTGGGAGTCGAATTTTAGGTTTTCATCGATGGTAATGCCAAGTAGTTTGGTACTAGGAACGATTTCAAGAGGGGTGTTATTGTGGCTTTTGATGGAAAATTGGACTTTGTGGAACTGGGAAGTTTTAGTGGGAGTAAATATCATTAGCTTTGTTCTGTTGGCATTTAGGGCCAAGTGATGCGATTGCATCCATGATTCAATTTTGGAGAAGGCTGTTTGGATATTAAGTAGAAGTTTGGAGGGGCAGGAGGCAGAGCAGATGATAGTGGAGTCATCTGCATATTGGATGACTGAGGCTTCAGGGATGGAGAGGTGAAAGTTGTTAATGAATAAGTTGAAGAGGAGAGGGCCAAGTACTGATCCTTGGGGAACTCCTGTGGGTGTAGGTAAGAAAGGGGAGGTTGACTCTTTCCATTGTACAGCCTGCTGGTGCGTGGAAAGGTAGCTGGAGAACCAGTCTAGGGTTGAGGGAGATAGATGCAAGTGTGAGAGCTGGGGTAGGAGGAGGGAATGGGAAATAGTGTTGAATGCCTTTGAGAGGTCAGGAAAAAGAGAAGATATGTATTTGCTGCTCTCACGTGCTAGGTTGACTGTTTCAAAGAAGGAAATGAGGGCTGTCATGGTGCTGTGGCCTGGGCGGAAGTCGTGCTGGGTGGGAGAGAGGAGTTTGTGCTGGATTAGGTAGGGCATGAGCTGGGAGTGGATGGCTTTCTCTAGAATTTTAAAGAGAGGAGAGAGTATAGCTATGGGTCTGAAGTTGGTAGTGTCTGTGTTCTTACCACCTTTGTGGAGAGGAATTATGTATGCATAATGCCAGATGGTTGGTACATAGGATTCCTGAATGGATCTATTAATGAGGATGGATATGGGATAGGCTATAGATTCGGCTGATATTTGAAGAAAATTTGCTGGAAGGTTGTCAGGGGCATTGCGGCATGGTTTTAGCTTTTGCAGTAGTATTTTTATAGTATAGGTGGAGACAGGTTTAAGTGAGAATAGCGGTGGAGGGGGGGTGAGAGAGAGGGTTTGGGGTGCAGGGTGAGGAGTTAGTATTGATGGATGGATTGGGGAAAGTGGAGGATAATTTAGCTTATACAATCAATGAAAAATGTGTTGAAGTTAGTGGCCGTTTCAAGACTTGAGAGGTTGGGATTGGGGCAGGGGTTGGAAGTATTACCAGGGTTGAGTATTGAAGAGATGGATGTCCAGAATTTCTTTGGATTGTTTGAGTGTTTGTATTGCAGACTGCTGTAGTAGTTTTTGCGATCTTTTGTTATTGATTTTTTGGCCAGGTTACGAAGATGTTTATATTCTTGGAGGGTGGTGGGGTTTTCTGTTTTTGGTACAGTTTCCACATTTTGTTACTCTGAGTGATTATCAATTTAGTTTCTTGGGATAGCCAGGGGAGGAATTTGTTTTGATACGTTTGGTTTGTAAAGGGGCTACTTTATCAAGTAAGGTAAGGAAGGTTTGGTTAAAATATGTGACTGCGTTATCTAGTGGAAGGATTTTCAGTGGGGACCAATTAGTAACCTTGAGGCATTCAGAGAAGATTTCGGGGTTGAAGGAAGATAGGTTATGGGATTGTTTGAAAATGTGTTGTTTTTCTATGTGTGAGGATAGACGGTCAGTGAAGGCTGGTAAGTGGTCACCTAGGGGGTCTGGTATTACACCAGCTTTCGAGATACGGTTGGGATGTGTTGTTAATATCCAATCTAAGATGGTACCGGAGGAACCATCTTTGTTTGGCCTAGTAGGGAGGTCTGTTAGTTGGGTGAAATTGTAGAGGTTGATAGAGTGAGATGGGGTATCTATGAGGTAGGAGGTCCAGTTAATATTTACATCACCAAGAATGTAGGTTTCATATTTGATGTTTGAATTAAACCAAGAGAGGATGTCTTCCAGAGTTTTGGTATTGTCTCCGGGTGACTTGTAGATGGAGCAGATGCAGATGGATTTATAGTTAAGTTTTAGAAAGCCTACAGTTATTTCTGCATTGGCAAATGTTGGGATGGGGTTGGTCAATGGAGTAAAAGTGAGAGTGGAGGAGTAGATAATTGCTACGCCACCTCCTTTTCTAGGAGTTCTACCATTGCGTATAATGTGGTAGCCTGGAGGAAGGATTTCATTATCTCTGATGGAGGGTTTGAGCCAGGTCTCAGAGACAGCGGTTATGTCTGGCTGGTTGTAAGAGAGCCAGGCATGAAGGTTGGGGATTTTATTACGGAGGCTTTGTGCATTTACGGTCATGAGGCGGATAGTCTTATGTTTTGTGTTGATTAGAACTTGGGTTAGGGTGGGTACAGGTGGGGGTTGGGCCTGGATTAGGGTGGATGTCACCTGACAGAGAGAGTGAGATATGAGAGAGGAGCTGATTGAAGAAAAGTAGAGGATAAAGGGAAGTATGTTTTTTTTGGGGGGGGTTGTCTTAGAGAAAGTAGATAGAGTGGGGTGGGAGATGGTTATGTAGGGAGTAAGGAGAGTTTGAAAAGACTGGATGGGCTGGAGGAGTAAAGTTCTGGAGAGATCTGTGAATATGAGTGGGATATATCTGGGGGTTGTGAGGTGGTGGTGTGTGTGATTAGAGGTAGGTATGTATTAGTGTGGAGGCTAAGTTGGGTAATGTTGGTTATGTATATTAAAAGGGTAGATAGTAGTAGAGCTTGTTGTGGGAAGGTAGGCATTGTAGTATAGATGTGTGAGGTGTGGTGTATGTATGAGAGAGGGTGGGGGAGTGTATGAGATTGGTGTGTGTAAAGTGCTACACTCATCATGCAAACTGTAATGTTCCAAAGGTCGGTCTTTTTCTCTTGAAAGTCCACCAGTTTCACCAATGTAACCACCATGGCTTGCTCGCTGCTCTCGGACATTTGCATGAAAAGGTGACAATGACCTCTGCTTGTACTGATAATTGTGCATCAGTCCCATATCGGAAGAATTACTGTTTTTCTTCTTCGGGTATACCGGTTCTACTTTCAAAGTACAGCAAACCTTGGGAATTTCCTCTGGAAGACCCAGTCTTAGCTTTCCTGGTCCCCATCTTGGTCCCTTAAAAAGTACAGAAAGCTTGTTGTAGAAACCAGGTGCGATCCAAAATGTATTCCATATGTGAAGCAGGAGCTGAAACAGGTCAGCTGAGATGGCTGTAGTGATGAGAGCATATGGACCATTCACCAGACCTCCACACACAATCAGCATAGCAATTGTGGTTCCAATTCCATTCTGACTGATATTGTTATAAAGGAACAACATGGGAGCTGCTACAATGAGCATCACACAGCAGGTTGTTGCTCTCCCTCCCGTTTAGTTAGAAACTGTACCTGCAATTATCCCACCTAAAATTCCTCCAAAATCAAAGAGCATAGATATAGCTCCAGCACCTTTTGAATCCAAATGTGCTACGTTGGGAATGAACAGTGGTAGCCAGTAAAGGAAGGTGTAGCTGACAAGCTTGGCAAATAGAAGCAGAGGGAAAACTCCAACACATCTGGAATTTTAAGGGCACTTACAAAGCTGATGGCAGTGGGCTCTTCAGTGACAGTGCCCCGCTCTGTGGGTATGTTGATACTGCCCTCTGCTGCATGGTTCGGGCTCCTAAAGAGTTCCTCATCACTACCATTTCTGATTAATGGTGTCAGTTCAAGTCCTTCATGGTGTTGAGGAGGACAGCAATCCACATCTTCTTGACATTCCACTGCTGGCTGTGGTATGCTGTTATCTGCTTCACTGCCATCAGATGGACCTGCTGGCTGTGGTATGCTGTCAATTGCTTCGCTGCCATCAGATGGACCTGCTGACTGTGGTATGCTGTCATCTGCTTCACTGCCATCGGATGAACCTGCTGGCTGTGGTATGCTGTCATCTGCTTCACTGTCATCAGATGGACCTGCTGGCTGTGATATGCTGTCATCTGCTGCATTGCCATCAGATGGACCTGCTGGCTGTGGTATGCTGTCATCCGCTTCACCACCATCAGATGGACCTGCTGGCTGTGGTATGTTGTCATCTGCTTCACCACCATCAGATGGACCTGCTGGCTGTGGTATGCTGTCATCCACTTCACCACCATCAGATGGACCTGCTGGCTGCGGTATGCTGTCATCTGCTTCACCTCCATCAGATGGACCTGCTGGCTGTGGTATGCTGTCATCTGCTTCACCTCCATCAGATGGACCTGCTGGCTGTGGTATGCTGTCATCTGCTTCACCTCCATCAGATGGACCCAAGTCAAGACGGACGTCGAGAGACATCGATATCCCTCCGCGTATCCTAGCAACAGCTTCTTGTCCAGAATTACTTCACTCTTCTTTACTTGTAAAACCACCATACAAAAGAAACTTCAGTCAGCAAACCTAAAACTTTTACAAGAGTTTTGGAAAATGCATTGATAATCCAAAGATCCCAATGCACAGATCGCCTCAGTGCTGTGAAAAATTGGCAAATAGTTTATGGTATTAAAACATAATGTATTTTGTATTTTATTTATTAACATATTTTTGACTGGGTGAATGCACTGGTCCATTGAACTTTTCAGACATGACCCTGGCCTAGATGACACATTTTTATTTTGAAGTTAAGTTGAACGTTGCATAGATTATCTTGACATGAAGTACAGAACAGTATGATTACTCCATGGCATAAGAATTGTACGTTAGATGTATACAGCACAGAAATTACAAGTGTACAAGATTGTCACATAGTACCTAATTCGTTGAATAGAATCTGAATCATCATTAAAAAACATTACAAATTGAATTGAAATAAATCTACAGTACAGTGTGTATAATCAGCAAAAAGGGAAAACAACTGTAAACTAAAATGAATAATCCAACTTTAGAGTATCATGAAAATGATTAAAGAGTATAGTATTTATCCAAAGTATAATACAAATCCATTAGGATTATTCCATTTTACATAGAGCTGTTATGAAAGTAATACATTTTACAAAATATAAACTGCATAAACAAGTTAACACATACTGCTGATTTTTAATAACAGATTATAAATAATTATAAATGTGCAAGGTCAAGAGGACGTCATTAACTTGCATATAGCCTCTGTGTATTATTGCCCTAATATGCTTGTCTTGCATGTGATGTTCAGCCACACATCCAGCTGGTGGAAGATATGATGCCAGACTTCCAGCATAGTGGATAGATAGACATAGTTTCAGGATTAGACTGCAGTCCCCTGAAGGAGAACTGTGGTACCCCTGCTGCTGATGATGATTACTACCTTTGGACTGATGACCTTTTGTGTAAGTTACCATATTCAGCGTGATTTGTTAACAATTTGAAATGTTGGGACCTGCTAGAATGAGTCCTGAAACATGAAGACTAAATGGCCAAACCATGGACTTACATGTACTGAGTCTGAGAGGGCTACTACCAGGAATATTCATTTTTTTTCTGAGGTATGGTGATCTTGGAAGTGGTATATGTAATTTTGAGGGTGTGGGGGGACTTGCCTCCCTGCAAAAAGAGAAGTTTATAGATACTCAGGTAGCTAGTGTTCATTCTTGAATTTGCTGTGCAGACCAGTAGAGTCTTTGCCTGTGTATCAGTAGACCAGTCTGTCTTGTTTATTTTGGGATACATTTGAGGATCAACTTTTATGGCTTAGAGCTTGTTCATGTTATAGCAGAGATAACCAGCTCAATATCATCATCAAATTGTTTTTTGTGACTGAAAATACTGAGGTGAAAACAGATTCCATCAGGCACTGCTTAGAAAACTGCTGGACACTAAAAGACACTGTTACCCATGATGTTTGGGGCACATCCACTGAATTACATATGAATTCATTGCGCACAGGAGGACTAGCCTGTGCCACCTTTATGTTGTTTGTAGGATTCTCTGGTGATATGATGATAATTAGAGTGCTTCCTTTAGGAGCCTTGAAAGATTCCTTCACTAAACATTGTAATTTGCATGACTGCAATTTTAATTTTTTTGCTGGCTACATTATCCATATAGCTGAAGACCTGACCACAAGCCCAGCAGTCTCAGTTTAGTGAGTTTGTATGCTAGATGAGCAGAATTGGGGGGGTGAGAGTGAACACTGATGTCAGCTTACTCATTTTGAAAGGTTGAAGCCAGTTCAGCCTGTGGTGTGACTGCTACTTTTTGGCCTGCCTGCTTGAAAGCACTGTAGCTATGTATTTGGAACATGTGTGTGTGTGTGTGTGTGTGTGTGTGTGTGTGTGTGTGTGTGTGTGTGTCTGTCTGTCTGTCTGTCTGTCTGTCTGTCTGTCTGTAAGGCTATAAGTATAAAATGGGTTCCTATCTCATCATCGAACTTTTACAAGATGTCCTTCAAGGATGCATCTGCAGTCATAACAAATGGGTTGTCCTGTCGTCAGGCAGCCCTTCGGTCGGCCGGATTCCAAAGTCTGGGTCCGGCTCCGGCTGATGTCGCACTTCACCCGACGTCATCTCTGTTGGTCTTCGGGTATAAAGGCATCAGCCGACGCCATTTTCCTCAGTCTTTCTTGCCGCGCGGCGCCCGAAGCAGAAGCTGTTCGCAAGTGCCGGTCAGTCAGATCCAGAGATTACTACTACCGAATACTACTTCGAAGACTTCTAAAAAGCTAAGTACCCGTTGGGGACTCTTTCTTGCCTCAGCCGATGTCAGAAAAAGTCAATAACTGTTTAACTTGTGGGAAACAAATACCTCATAAAGATTTCCACTCTTACTGCCTGCCTTGCTTAGGCCCAGACCACGACGTAGCAGCCTGTTCGGCCTGTGCTTCCTTCAACCGACGAACGCTTAGGCGTCGGTCGGAGTTTGCTGAACAGTTTTTCGGCTCAGATTTTGCGTACATTATGCCGTTGGATCCTCTGACTACCCAAATTGTTAAAAAACGCAAAGAAAAAGACCGACACTCGCGGTCCGCGGTTTTGGCCGAAACCACGGTTAAGCAAGCCGCGAGTGTCTCGGTTTCGGCCAAAACCGAGAAAACCGGTCAATCTTCAGCCGAATCCATGACTACTACTGAGGCTCCTGCTACCTTAGTTGAATCGGCCTCAGAAGTTTTGCCTACTACTGTGGTTCCTAGTGATTTATCAGACACCATTCCTTTGGATGTCTCTACCCCAGCACGTGGTGCTGCTAGGCCTCCTGCAGCCATGTCTATTAAGGCCTTTGCCAGGGCTAAAGCAGCCAAAACTGTTAAATCAGTGCCTGTTAAGCCCCCCTCACACAGGCCCACTTCTAGTTCACAAATGCTTACTCTGGCAGAGGATTTAATATCCTTAATTAGGGATCCCAATCTCACCCAGACAGGGCCTCTCAGCCCCCAGAAAAGAGACCTAGAGCAGAGCCCCCGAGCCAGTGTCCTCTGATGATTCTTCGGATGACTCAGACATTACAGACCAGCCAGAGGCTCCTTTTTCTACTTATGAAGATTCCGATGCTGAGGAATCCATTCCATCCGCCTCTCCACCAGAGGAATTTTCCTTTGGGGAAACCTTACATGCCATGAGAGAACAATTCCAATGGCAGGGACAAGATTTCTCAGATTCCAGAAAAAGGCTTAGGACATTTCTGCACCTACCACAACATAGGCCCTTAGCTATACCTCCAGTACTGCCTGTTGTGGATGATGCATTTAATGATGTTTGCACTGCTCCTGATACTTTACCTCCAGCCCCTGCCAAACCAGATAGATTTTACAGGGTGCCAGACACTCATCACCACCTATACAAGGCCCCACTTGCAGATCCTGAGACTATATCCCAGGGGCCTAAGGCAGTAGCCTCGACCTCAGCAAAAAACCCTATTCCTTCTGAAAGGGAATCCAGGTCCTTAGAGATGGGGGGAAAAAGTTTACACCTCTGCTACTCTCTCAGCTAGAGCTTTAAACTGTCAGTTTCATATGATCCAATACCAAGAGTTTATGCTTGATCAGTTAACTAAGAAGCTGTCCACTGATGACTCCTTAGATAAGAAATATGTTTTAGAAATGGTGAATAACATTCAGCAGGTTAGTAACCATTCTTTAAAATGTGGCTATGATGCACTGGAGGCTTCATTTAGATCAGCCATGACTGGCACAGTGATAAGAAGGCATGCATGGTTGAAAGAACAGGTCTTGCCGGATCATGTTAAAGCAAAGCTGTTAGATGCTCCTATGGATAAGGCCAGTCTATTTGGTACACCTGCTCAGCAAGTAATGAAGAAAATGGAAGAGAAGGCAAAATCTGTACAAACAGTTAAGGATTTCTTACAGGTTCAGCCCCCAAGGTTTAGCAGGAACTGGCCTGCCAAAAATTGGTCATTTCCAGACTCCTCAAAATCTCAAAGAGGCAGGAATAGACGCTGTAGAGGCAGAAATCAATCCAGAGGAGGTGCCTACAGAGGACGACAGTGGCAAGGCAATAACCGAGGCACAGACACAACCACTGCCACTGCAACAGGACAGTCACAGTGACTTGGCTCTGACACCGCCTACCAGGGAGCAAATAACAGCACCTTTAGGCAGAAAGTTAGCCTTATTTTCGAAAAATTGGCACTATATCACAAAAGACAAGTGGATTTTGCAAACCATAGACCAAGGCTACAGGTTCCACTTCCACACTTTACCAGTAAAAAGAGGAATGCCAAACCTTCCTCCAAATCAAAAAACAGAAGCACTAAAGCAGATAGCGCAATTAACAAAGATAAGAGCTGTGGAAAGAGTACCAATAACAGAACAGGGCAAAGGATTCTACTCCAGACTCTTCCTAGTACCAAGAAAAGAGAAAAGTTGGAGACCTATTCTCGACCTGTCCGTCTTAAACACATACATCATTGTCCCAAAATTCAAAATGCTGACCCTACAGCAACTTCTTCCCATGCTGGGCAAGGAGTGTTGGCTGGTAACTCTAGATCTCAAGGAGGCATACCTGCACGTCCCCATACGACCAAATTGCAGAAGATACCTCAGATTTCTTGCAGGATCAGAGCATTATCAATTCTCAGCATTGCCCTTTGGCTTATCTACTGCGCCCAGAGTATTCACAAAATGCATGGCATCAGTTATCGCTCACTGCAGGCTACAGGGAATCCAAATTTATCCATACCTGGACGACTGCCTGTTACAAGCGGACAACAAAAGCAAGCTGACAACAGATTTACAAAGAGTCATTTGCTTACTACAAGCCCTGGGATACACAGTCGATTTACAAAAGTCAAGACTGATACCATCCCAAACAAGAACATTCTTGGGTGCGGAATTGGACACAGCAAAACAAATAGCATTCCTAACTGCAGAAAAACAAAAACAACTCCCTCTTTACTTCTTGGCATTAACAAAGCAGAACAAACTAACAGCAAGAAAAGTACTGCAGGCCTTGGGCTACATGGCATCATGCATAATCTTGGTCCCACATGCCAGACTGCATATGAGAAAGCTACAGTGGTACCTAAAGAATTTATGGTCTCAACACAGGCACAGCTTAGAAACCGAAATCCCACTAATCCCATGCCTGAAACAGGAGTTCCTATGGTGGGCTCAAGCATGCCAGTCAAACCCAGGCTTGCCCTTCCACAACTCTCAAGCAGGCCAAACCATCACAACGGACGCCTCAGACCTAGGCTGGGGGGCGCACATGTTGGACAAATGCATACAAGGATTGTGGACTCCAGACCAGCTGCACCTGCACATAAACCAAAAAGAAATGCTGGCAGTAAAACTAGCAATCCAGAAATTCAGACCATTCCTCAAAGAAGGCCATTTAATGATAAGGACAGACAACACCACAGTCATGTGGTACATCAACAAACAGGGAGGTACTCATTCATACCCCCTATGCAGAATGACTCTGGACCTTTGGAATATGGCTCTGAGCTACCACATCCAGTTACAGGCAATATTTGTGCCGGGAAAAGAAAACACCCTAGCAGACATGTTAAGCAGAACCACCTCGGATGCTCACGAATGGATGCTACACCCGGACATCTTCAAGGCCATCACAAAGAAATGGGGACTGCCACAAATAGACCTATTCGCATCCCCACTCAATCACCAGCTCAAAAAATTCTGCACAAGGACATACCACCCACTTGCATGGAAGGTGGACTCTCTATCCTTCAGTTAGAAAGGCCTGACAGCATATGCATTTCCACCTCTTCCTTTGATGCACAAGGTACTACTGAAAATCAAAGAGGAACGCCCAAGGATAATCCTGATAGCTCCGAATTGGCCAAGACAACACTGGTATCCATTGCTGAGGAGCATGTCTCAGGGGAGAATGTGGTCAATACCCTTGATGCCTTTGATGTTAACTCAGAACAACTACAACATCATGCACCCAAACCTAAAAACCTTGCAACTGACTGCCTGGAACATCACATAGCAGCAACTAACCCAGACCTATCCCAAAGGGTTAAAGACATTATCCTTGAAGCCCGCAGACCTTCAACCAGAAGGAACTATGCAGGAAAATGGAAAAGATTTATCATTTGGAGTACTGAAAGAGGAAAAGATGTGTCGAACATAGATATTGCTAACATCCTGGAGTACTTGGCAGAGCTTCTACATACAGGCCTGTCCTATTCCTCCATCAAGATACATGCATCAGCTATTTCAGCAGAATACAGCTTCAATCCACCTGTCTTTTCGCATCCTGTACTCAGGCAGTTCCTCAGAGGGATCAAGAATGTAAAACCTCCTAGGAAACCACCACTACTAGCATGGGACTTGAACTTTGTGCTAGAAAAATTGACACTCCCTCCATTTGAACCAGCAGCAACAGCAGATCTTCAACACCTATCATGGAAAACTGCTTTCCTACTGGCAATTACTTCAGCAAGGAGGGTTTCGGAACTACAGGCCTTAATGGCAGTACAACCCTTCCTAATCTTCCATCAAGATAGGGTGTCCATGAGAACTAATCCTACATTTATGCCTAAGGTGGTATCCAGAGTGTCTTTAAACCAGGCAATCCACCTACCTACCTTCTTTCCCAATCCACAGAACAGGGGGGAAAGACTGCTGCATACCTTGGATGTACATAGACAGTTACGCTACTACCTGGACAGAACCAAAGGCTACAGCCTATGCAACAGGAAGGGAAGGAAAAGCAATTTCCAAACAGACAATCTCCAAATGGATAGGAAATTGCATAAGATTCTGTTACTCCTACCACGGAAAACCAATTCCACAGAACATAAGACCTCATTCTACAAGGGCTACAGCCACTACCACAGCTTTCTTACGAGGAGTGGCAACCAAGGACATTATTGAGGCGGCTACTTGGACCTCCGTGCATACATTTGCCAAGCATTATAATTTACCTCTATACTCTAGATCCCGAGCAGGGTTTGCCACTGCTGTACTGCAAGGGATCCTAACTACACCATAATTCTTCTTCCTCCTCCCCTAGTTGGCTATGGTATTCTACCCATTTGTTATGACTGCAGATGCATCCTTGAAGGACATAGTACAGTTTTGTACCTACCATAAATGTAGATGTCCGAACAGGATAACATCTGCAGTCAGGATTACCCACCCTCCTTCCCCTCTGTGGTACTCCTAGGGTATTTACCCTCCTAATAGCTAGCTGGGGGGGAGTCTCTTATGGTGTATTTGTTTGTATATATGTACATACATTGTTATTTTTTGTGTTTGCCTTCTACTTTTTTGGAAACATTGGCATTTATCCAAAATTTAGCTTACCAAGAGGGCAACTGGCATCTGGGGCAAGAAACACTGAGGAAAATGGCGTCGGCTGATGCCTTTATACCCGAAGACCAACAGAGATGACGTCGGGTGAAGTGCGACATCAGCCGAAGCCGGACCCAGACTTCGGAATCCGGCCGACCGAAGGGCTGCCTGACGACAGGACAACCCATTTGTTATGACTGCAGATGCTATCCTGTTCGGACATCTACATTTATGGTAGGTACAAAACTGTACTTTCGAACCACATATGGTCGAGGCCATATGTTCGAATTTGTAAACGTTCGAGCGTGTGAATGTAAATCTCCATAGGCGGAGGTTTCCATTAACTTCAGCGTGGTGTGATCTCGGAGTTGGTATATTTAAGTAGCAGGGGGAGTAGGGGGTGTGGTGGTGCTTGCTGATTACAACAGTTTATTTTGTTGTCCGTTGTGGTTTTTTTTTTTTTTTAGGTAGTCAAAGTTATGTAACAACTTCGACTATGTGATATAGACCCGTATAAAATAACCTCTTACCAGGGTGACAGGCAGTTGACATCAGGTACCTTGCCCCACACCACTATTGTGGCTGCTAGGTCAGTAGAAAAAACACATGAGTTAGCCAGTCACAGGGGCAATCAATTTTCAGTGGTGAGGACAGGTTTTAAACTGTCCTCTCTTCGTAAAACTGACTTGATTTACATTGATTTCTTTGATCACTTGGGCATGGCTGACATCTCTGTTTAAGGAGGATTTGGGAAGCTTTGTCACCACGATGATGAAGCATATTCTGTAGTTTGCTGCATTATGTGGTTACCTACTTGTGTAGCTAGTAACCACATGTACTTTACCGATTTGGGCAGAGCACCTGTTTCCAGAGAGGCGTTAATGCTGACTTCTTGCATATTTAAAGATATAGTATATGCACACAGAAGTATCTCAGACATTTCAATGAAACAGACTTATTTTCTTCTGCTTTGGCAGCATATTTTATATATAATTGAGACAATGTTTAGTATAACTTCTATACGTAGGTGCTACTGTTTCCCAGCATTATACTATTTCCAGTGCTGAGTTCTCTGTCGAGCAGCTTGAATGGTTTGCATGTGCTTGCCTTCGTGCATTGAAATTGTTGATAAAAATGACAGTTTTTTTTTTTTTTTGGCTGGCTTGTATGCTTTATATTGACTTATTTAATGCAAAATAGAGTATTTTATGAATAAAATGATTCTTTTGCTAAAATCATCTCATTTTGGATTGCTGTTTTGTTGTATGGTGCCTAGTGATATTATTAATGTGTTAAACATTGCTGCATGCATTATCCAGTCTTTGTATTCTGTTACAGTCAGTAACTAAATTGTGCTGAAATAAAGAATGTATTTATGCAGTTGGATTTACTTTTCATTACTCCTAGCTTATGTGCAGGAAAAATAATGAGATCTTACCCTATCTTTTCCCAACTTCTAACAAACTGTGCATATTACTAAGTTTTTCCACTTAACCATTAATTTTACCATGTATTATATATATATTTTTTGAGAAGTTGTGAAGGCCAAATTATCGGATTTTCCAGTCACCATCAAATTGCAGGATGAAAGGGGTTTTTTTTTGTATTATGCCCTATGTTTTAGTGCCTGCATTCCTGGAATGCTGCACCTGCAGTGATATCAGATACAGCAAGTACATGTGTCCCCAAACTGTCTTACCTGTGGCTGCATTCTTTTTTTCTGTAGTGGGGGGAGGTATTGGGTGCTTAGCAGTGCTTATATCCAAAACCTTCTCTGGAAAAAGGGAAGATGCATTTCAGATCACTCAAATTCTCCCTCATTTTTTCATTATTTATTCTGAAGTGTCAGTACAAAGTCAGCTTAAAAATGCATCTGAAATGTTTATTAGTTCCTTGTCCTGCATGATAAGTACTAATACCAAGCAAATATTTGCAAAGCTGTTCTGACGATAAAGCATTTCACAGATAACAGTTTTATCTACATTTTGAAATATGCTATTAAATGGAGACCTTAACCAAACTATACTAAAGCTTTACACTAACTCCATCATAAAAGTAACAGAAAATGTTTAGTATGTGTTAATGTTCCATTGCTGTATGTTTATTAAATTCTTATATAAGACATTTTCTTTTAACGATGTGCAGCATTCTTTGGTGGTGGTTATTTCCTGGTTATATAGAAAGGATCCAATATTGGGTATACTTCTTTTAGACACCCTTATTTTGCCTCACTATATTTAAATGTGGTATCTAGCTGACTATCATGCCGTGGTGGTGCAGCGGTTAGCGTTGTCGCCTCACAGCAAGAGGCTCTCCTGTTCGATTCTCGGCTGGAGCACCATCTGTGTGGAGTCTGCATGTCCTCCCCTCAGTCGAGTGACGTTAAAGACATGCAGGTAGGTGCGTGCGTGAATGGGTGTGCCTTCTTTGAAGGTTGGGCGTCAGGCTGGCAACTCGGCACCGTAAAAATCCGCTGCCGGTCATTAGCGGACTGGAGTTCCACTGTGGCGACCCCTAACTAGGAAAAGCTGAAAGACATTACTTTTACCTAGCTGACCATCAGGTCCTTGGATTTTGCAATTTTGTGCATAAAACACAAACAGCTGTCAACCAAAGACACACACGATCTTCAGGAGAGAACCCATATATTCATATAGTCTGTGTGTGTGTGTGTGTGTGTGTGTGTGTGTGTGTGTGTGTGTGTGTGTGTGTATACATATATATATATATATATATATATATATATATATGTGTGTGTTTATGTATATATATATATATATATATATATATATATCAAGTCAAAGTAAACTTTATTGTCATTCAGACTCCACAACAAGTGCAACTGAATGAAATTACATTACTCCAGGCTCTATGTGCAAACATCTAACATATACAACCATTCACATTGCTAGATTTAGACATTCCTACTACATAATGTTTACGGTTTTAGATATCAACAGATATTTAGGAAGCTAAAGAGACACAGTATTTATTGCATAGAATTCCAGAGCTGCTACTTATTGCACAGGAGTCTGTTGGCACTAGTCTAAGGAAACACAATATTTATTGCACAAAAATATAAAGCTATAAACTTGAGCAACGGGGTAGGGACTGAAGGTAAGCATTGTGGCCTACCAGCTAGTACAGAATTAGTGTGAGAAAGCAAACACTACAGTGCATGTATAAGGTGTGAGAAGTATCTCTGACAGCACCGAATATGTCTCCACATTGGAGGTCTTCTGATTTGATGAAAGAGGAAATCTTCACTTGGGTTTTCTCTATAGTCATAAGCTAGGACCTAGGCTTATTTATGAAATTGGTAAGGAGAAATTATTTCCCCTACGTTTCCCAAGTTTTATCTAGATGAAGATTTATCTGGACAGAAACAAATGATCAACCTTTCTACTAGTTAAAACCTTACTAAAAAAATCCAGGAGGTTTTAAAACTACACTGCCTCCTTACTTAAAGATCATTTGCAATCAGAGAACTTGTCAAGAACCACCCTGCGCTCTGTCACTGATTCATTGTCTTCTGATCCTTAGTTGTGTAGTCTTGTGACAAAATGAGTACTTTAAAGCAAAAACAAAGTATATTAAAATAATCCACTACATGGTTGCCTCAGAAAACAGAACCGCCATGCTTTCATCGTGTGCTTGCTGTGAATGAGGGTCCATTTCTCTTTCCTGCTCAGCCATGTGTTCAGGTACCGAAATATATGAATATTGTGAAAGTTTATGAAAATGTATTTACTTACTTTAGTAAAATAAGGGAAGTATTTTTCTGTTTTATTTTCAGTTATTCAGTGTTGCTGCACTCTAGAGTCTGGAAATATCAACCAGCTATAATCTTCAGTCATTAACTGGGAAAATAAAAAAATATATATACATGGGGCAGGGTAAAAATATGAGCCAAAATCAGGGAATTAAAGATATAAAGTAAGTAAAATAATAATAGTGTGTACCAGTGAGGAATCTGGTTACTTAAACATTACAATAATTAAAATCAAATAAGTAAATTCATTTGCATAAAATGTAGCTACTTGTATGCTTGCACACAAGAAACATTTAGCACTTTGTTCTCCATCTTTCAATGTCCACTGATTGATGTCAACACACTGCATCTAATTTTACTTCCATCCAAGAGCACATCTGTAACCCTTCCAGTGTCATAAGTGACATAGGAAGTGTTATTTTACACTTTTTTGGACCCCACTGAAACTGATGTACATCAGCAAGCAAAAACATGCGAGACCATGATGTAAACTGACCAAAACTGGCATTTAACATGAATGTCAGTTCAGGGGCTTGCACGTGACATTTAAATAAACTAATGTGACTGATGCAGAATCATGGAGACAAGGGAAAGGGCCATACACATTGAATCATTGCCAGCTTGCAAATAAAAATCACACTGACGGTGATTTTAGGTGGAGAAACAGCACTATGTCAGAATATTGGCAAGTTTAAATTGCTTGAGTTGAAAATGTATTCATTTAATACTCAAGGAGTTGGGTAATGGGAAAAAGTTGTCATTTTGAGATCAATGACATTAACCTGATGTTTATGCTCTGAAAACAGAAGCAGCTGGTGCTAGTTTGTTTTGCTTGTCATTGCTTTCAAAATATGACTATTCAAGTGGCGAATCCAAATATCTTGGTTCTGCATCCCAGACAATCCAGCAAAAACACATGAATTAAAACTTTACTTCAGAGGCTGTCATTACTGATGTTTATTTGATTTTTTTTTTTTTTTTACTGTTTTGCATCTTTATCATCATCTATTATTTGTCATTATTCCTTCTGCGTGTTTATTTATTTACATTTTGATAACCAGCTAAAAAATGGGGGGAAAAAGCAGTTTTATTCGAATGACCTAGGTAATACGGCTGTTTGTAGAAATCAGTTTATTTCATGAAACATACATACTTTATAAAGATAAAGCCTAATTATAGAATAACTGGGCACATAATTTCGTAAAAACTCTGAATGAAAAACTGGTGCTAGTACGCCAAAGGCAGCTCTTCCAAAAGACAACTTTCACCTTATCAGAAATGAGAGTTCTAAGTGTATGGGTTACAAGCTCTAAAGACCTAGGGGAAAACTATCATGTAGCATTTAGTCAACACTTGAAATATCAAGAAGCTTTAAACAAAATTACATATTGTCAAGGTTTCTTTTGTTGACTGTTTCTGTTGTAGATGCTATGTCCCTAAGGTAGATGACTCCGATTAAAGGGAAAAGGCAAGGAAGATGGGATTTTTTATTTTATCCTTTCATCTGAGTAGTGTGACCTTGAAATTAGTTTATTTACAGTGTGTAGGATGCAGTAGGCAGAGCAATTTTTGCAATAATATTTGGTCTAATGTTTTAATTGGCAGTATTTTATGTTTGTGGTGCTTCCGGATTTTACAGTGTGTAGGATGCTGTAGGCAGAGCAATTTTTGCAATAATATTTGGTCTAATGTTTTAATTGGCAGTATTTTAGGTTTGTGGTGCTTCCGGATTTGTACGGTTTATGTTGAAATGTTGAGTCCCAGTGTTGCATGACTTGCTGTTTCATCATCGACCCAAGGGGCTACATGACAGACTATCCACACTTTTGTGATCTCTGTACATTACTGCAGTCAACAAAGAGGGATATTTCTCAAAATTGAGTGGCATTTGCAAGTGAAAAGTAAGTATAGAAATAAGTGCACACCAACATGATGGGTGCAACTCCTGCATCCCCATAATGTATATACAGCAAACTCCTCTACTAAGATGTAGCAATCTCATAGAAATCCCTGGGATGACACAACCTTGATCTGTCAGGAAAAAAATGGTAGCCGCACAAGTGATTGTATATAAGAGTGTCATGCAAATAGGCTGGCAAACAGTACAAAGCCTTGTGTTCTAAAATCTGCAAAGATTACTTGAAAAGACCTTAACTCATTAGAATGGAAGAAATGTTGTGGTCAGATGAACTGAATGTTTACATTTTACAACTGCATTATCCTGTAGATTGTATTAAGTAGAATGGTGAACAGTCTTAGTAAGGTTCATCCATTTTAAAACATTCCAGTCAAATCATCGTAGTTGCCTTATGTGCCTTTCTAGAATCTTCCTCCCTTGAAACATTTCAGGCATCCCTACACCAGTAGGAAGATGCTCACAGTAAAACTCTTGCATTTTTCTGTAGAAAATATTTTTTTCTGCTGTTTTACTAGAGTGAGGGATGGTCTGATTTAGCCTTGATTAGAAATGGGTGGCCTGGATCTTCAGAACACTAAAAGACACATTTATTTTGTAGAAAAAAAGTATCTTTTCATGATGGCATGATGGTGCATTGATTTATGGGTCTGGGTCACATTAAAAGGGTCCAAGGTTTGGTATTTAGTGCAATCTTGT
>NC_056747.1:425813112-425915612 GCF_019279795.1 Protopterus annectens | reverse complement strand
TTTCTTAAGCTTTTGAATGGAGATCGAGGTACAGCAAGGATTTTGAAATTTACCTTTTTCTTCACTGTAGTGTGATATCAGAGTTGGTATATATTATTTACAGGGTGTTTGGGGTGGTACAGGGGGGCTTGACACCTGCTGAAATGTAGAAAAGGTAGATTTTAGGTTTTTTTTTTTTTTGCATAATGTTCACATTTTTGGAAACTAAATTCTATGGTCTCCGATATTTTTTGAGTTTCAGAAATGTCAATCATCTGACATAGTCTCACATGTATATGTGTGTGTGTATAGTAACAAATGCAGAGTATGAGACAGTTTTTCACACACATGAAGAAACTAGTACATGCACACACACTTACATGCAGAAGCACAGACATACTCACAGATATATACACAGAAAAAAAAAAAACACTTGCATACACACCCAGCACTTGCAACCAGTTTCTTGACTTGCTACACCTTGTGTGTCTCATTGAATGAATCAGATAAATGAGAAAATACATAGAACACAAAGGAATGCATCCCCCCATAACTCTGTTTGTTCCTGATTGTGACTTGTATTTCAACTGTGTTCCTTAAAAGGGCGGCCACGGTGATGCAGCTTTTAGCGTTGTCGCCTCACAGCAAGAGTTTCCCTGGTTCGATCCTCTGCTGGGGTGCCTTCTGTGCAGAGTCTGCATATCCTCCCTGTGTTTGCATGGGTTTCTTCTGGGTGTTTCGGTTTCCTACCACATCCCAAAGAGGTGGATTGGACATTCTAAATTGGCCATAGGTGTGAGTGCGTGTGCCTTCTGTGGAAGTTTGGGCACCGGGCTGGCAACTCGACCCACTCCACTGCCAATCATGGGCAGAGAGGTGATCCGCTGTGGCGACCCCTATCCAGGAAAAGCCAAAAGAAGAAGATTATCATTTAGATAAAGCATGTTGATATAAAATATCTTGTTTTATTAATTTCTTAAGTGAATATGGATAATATTTAAAATGTTTCCTGGGTTTCTTGCTTTTATCTAGAATTCTTGAGCTAAGAAGTAAAAAAAAGTTTGTGTTTTTCTTTCACACACATGCATATGCTCCCCCCTGTCACACACACACACACACACACACCATTCTAATACACTTAACTCATTATTTTTTTGTTTATTTTTGTTTTACTTATTTTCCCAAGTTCGCTAAACATGGCTTTTTAAGCAGAGAGGATAACAACTGAGAAAGAAAACTGACAAATGAGTAACTGTTTATTGCAGTTATTTATTTTGTTTAAATTACATTCACTAAATGGGGCATGTTTAATAAGCGATTAAAAAAAATGGAGAGCATTTTTTTGTCTCCATGCTTTATTGCAGCTTAATATTCTGCTGTGAAGTTGTGGACTTGACACAAGACTGTCTTTGTACTTTGGTGGGTCTACTTTGACCCATCAAAAGCTCACTTGTACAAATTGCTAGTAAGCGAGTCCATCTCAGCGAAAATGCATTGATGCGAAAATGTACTTTCACTAAAACCACATCAGTGAAGAGGATTTGCTGGCTCTCAGGAGAGGAGCCTTTAATGTGTATATGACTTGTTACGGATCATGGTGTAGTGAGGATAAGGGAATTTTTCTCTTCCCCACTGTACCGCAATGTTTGAGTTAGTATATATAAGTGGCAGAGGTGTGGGAGGTGCAAGGGGGCTTGCTCCCCCATGCATAATTGTGTTTGCTATATTTGTTTTTTTTTTTTCCTTTTCTTTTGCTTCTTTTCATGTTCGATGATGTGGTCTTCGCAAAAGTGCATTTTTGCTGAACAGGACTCACTTATTTGCAATTCGTACAAGGGAGTTTTTGATGGGTCAAAGTAGATCCACGTTGATACCCTCTTTGATATTAATTTTCTCCATTTGGGTATTACCATTACAATCCACACAAAGATTCATAGGTAGGTACTAGGCTATCGGCTCTTGGGCCTTTACATGCCTAGCCGTAACGATTTCCTGGCTATTGCTTCCCTCAAATATTTACTTTCCTGGGCCCCTGTCTAGCAGGGTTACTTATGTGATCCCTGGGGTGAATTTCCCATCTCCCATCCAATCGTCAATGTTCCTCTTGAAGAGGGCTATTGAGGCGCTCTGCCTGACATGTATGGGCAGCCTATTCCAGAGTATGTGGAGTTTCTGGGTCAGGAACCTATCCCTCCAGCATGTTCTGTTCATCGTCATGACAAGTTAAGATCCCTGGAGCATGTGGCTTGGAGGGATTGGGATTTCTTTAAGTGTAGCATGTCCAACAACTCTGGGTTTGACATGGCCTTGTATGTTGAGCAGAGATCGCCTCTGAGTAGATGATATGCAACAGAGTATAGCTGGAGTTTCTTTAGACGGTTAGCATAAGGCATCTGCTTTAGGCCTGTGATTCTTTTTGTGAGGTATTTCTGCGGCCTTTCTAGTTGTTGTAGATGTCTTGTGAGGTACATACCAAACGGGGCATTGTATTCTATAATGGGTCTTATCTGGGATGAGTGCAGAGAGACAATGACCTCCTTTTTTCTGGATGAAAAGCCCTTAGTGATGAGGTGTGCCTTGTAGAAGGATTTTCTAACTGTTGTGGATATGTGGTTATCAAAGGTGAGACCAGTGTCCACCTGCATCCCTAGGTCTCTTATCACACTTTCGGTGTTTATTGTACTGCCACCTATGTGGTAGCTCACAGATACGTGGTTTTCCCAAAGGGGACAACTATACATTTTTTTGTCATTTAGCTTGAGCCCATGGCTCTGGCACCAGGCATCTTTTTTGGTAATGCCCTTTTGTAGTATGTTCTATGATGATACATTCCATGGCCTTGCATATCAGGCTTGTCAGACTGATGGGACAGTAGATCCCGGGATCCAGAGTGGATCCCCTTGTGGAGTGGGATGACTGCAGCTGTGCGCCACTCTGTGGGCTCGAAGCCTGAGGTGAGCTATGGTTAAATATGACACACAGGTGAGGTGCCAGTTAATTTTGTAGTTCATGCAGTACATAGCCCGGGATGTTGTCTGGTCCCATGGATGCTGTATTCTTGACGTTTGAGAGTGCGTTTTTTACCTGAGTGGCCATGATTACTGGACTTTGGCATTCTTTCGGTATTGAGATGGGCCCTTTAAGGAGTGAGGGGGGTGGCACTGAATGTATATGCCAAGATATTGGCAATATCCTTGGGATCATATACTTCGTGCCATTCTGCTGTAGCTCAGAGCAGATCCGAGTATTGCCATTTAGTTTCTTGACATAGCTTTAGAATACCTTGTGGTTGTCTTTGGAATCTTTGGCACTTTTGTTTTCGTAAATAGCTTTGGAAGATTTTATGAGGAATCTCAGCTTTCTACTTAGGCTGGTGAGGGTGTTTTTTTGAATCCTGGGTTCTTCCTCTTTTCTGCAACAGTTTCTTCCTTCTGTTGTACAGCTTATTTATGGCAGGGGGCCACCAGATTGGCTTCTTTTTTTTTTTTTAGAGGACAGCGTATTGTTTCTATTTAGGATGGCTCGGTCCATGCATGAGTGAATGTGCTTGTACAGCACCTTAGTGTAGGATTCAGCAGTTGAACTTCCAGTTCCCATCTGCATGGGTGTCATGAAGTTTGTTACTTCTGACTTGAGAAGCATGAAGTTGGCTTTGGAGAAGTTTTTTAACGGAGGTTTCCTTAAAGGGGGTGGGATGTGGATGTCAAAGGTGATTAGCTTATGGTCTGATCTGACCAACGAGGGGGTGACCACTGGTTTGGAGCATCGATCTCCCATGTTGGTAATGACCAGGTCTATAATATTGGTACCCCTGGTGGGACCATGAATTAGTTGCTCTAGGGCATTAGAATTTATGAATTCCAAGAACTTTTGAGCAAAGTTGTTGGCACAGGAGTATTTTTACCAATTAATGGCAGGGTAGTTGAAATTACCCAGTATTAGGGTGTTTGGTTGTATCTTAATATTTTCCAGTATGTTTAGAAAGGTGTAGTGATAATCTTGGGGCATGGTGGGGGATCTGTAGCAAGCTACAATTTGTATTGCAGTCTTACCTAGTGTTAGTTGCACGTGGAGAATTTCAGATGCATTGTGTTAGGCAACCAGCCTGGAGGTGTGAATATCCTTGGTGAATATGGACACTCTTCCACTTTTAGTGTTTTGGTCCTGGTTTGGTGGCTGAAAAGTGTGGTATGAGTTGTAGCCTGGTTTTGCAGGGGTGCTCTTTGGAGCTTTGAACCAGGTCTCAGTTACTACACAGATATCAATGTTCTCCATTTTTAGGAGAGCCTCGAGAGAGTGCATCTTGAGGTTTAGACTTGTAGCATTGAGTAGCATTACCTTCAGATCTTGCTTGCTTGTACCCTTTACGGTGGGTGGTAGTTTTGAACATTTTCTAATATAAATTAAAATGTTCTTGGCTCGTTAGTGATTTGCTTTGTCATCATTTTATAAGTTATGCTGTCGCCAGCATTCTGTATGGTGATCTGTTTTTTTCATGATTTTTATGATGACTGTTGTGCTGAACTCTCTCTCTTTTTCTTTTTTTCATGCCAGATGGTGTGAGCACAATGTAGCAGTTCCTTTTAAATGTAAGGACCTTGGTCACCGAAAACAGTACCTTTTGGTCTGCCTGGGGTCTAGCTTGTAAGCATGTAGTGTGACTTGTACAAAAACAAATGTATTTGTGTGTGATAGCTCATAGAGTAGGCTCTTGCTTTGTGACCTTTCACATTCAGCAAGTTGGCAGACTGAACAAGAGAAGCTGAAATAGTTTGTTGATGGAAATATTTTTTTTAAACACTGCTGTTTTACCCCGTAGCAGCAGACATGCAAAACAGTTTTAGCTGTTAATTCTCTTTAGCCATGTTCACAATGTCTCTGTCATCCCTGCCTGGCTTCTGTCCTGGATTGAACTCCTGTTGAGTCAAAATGAAGGCCATTGTTAATAATGTGGAAAGAGAACTGAGATGGCGTGCCCACTTAGGCATATGATTGACAGTGTTTTTTTGTATTTAAAGTTGTATGAATGCCTTTTCTGAGAGTTTCACTGCGCTAAATGATTACTGTTACAGTGGTGATCATTCCTTCATGAAAGTAAATAGAAGTATTTAAAGGGTAGGTCATCATTCTGCTATAGTTAGGCAGGCACTAATAGAGAAGGAGATTTTGGCAAGATTTTGTAGCAGAGTCAGTAGACCTACAGTTGTGTGTATTTTTGCTGTTAATAGTTCCTACTCCCAACAATGCTCTTTTGCATTACATGCCATCACCAGGTGGTGTTCAAGCAAGTTTGCTTTTCTCCAGAGAGATGGAAGGCAGCAGTGAGAAACCATGATGCCTGTTTAGGTTCATAGGATGATACTAGGCTATTGGCCTGGAGGCCCTTAAAAGCCTAGCCAGGAATTTGGCCCATGTTCCCTCAAAGACAGCATTGGTTTCCCTTGTCTAGCAGGGACACAGGTGGGATCCCAGAGGTGCATTTTCTGTTTCCCATCCAGTTGTCCAGGTTGCTTTTAAAGAGGGCTAGAGAGGTACTCTGCTTGACATGGAGAGGGAGTCTTTTCCACAGATGGGTGAATCTCTGAGACACAAATCTATCCCACCAAGTTCTTTTCATTTCACAGACCAGGTTAAGGCCTTGCATGTGGGTTGCATGAGTGTAGTTTGACTTAAGGATATTCAGCAACGCCATCAATCCTAGGTCTGAGATGGCATGGCCTTGTACACCAGACACAGGTCACCACTGAGCAATCTGTATGAGACTGAGTAGAGGGACAGGGCATTTAGCCTATCTGTATAGGATAGGTGTTTGAAACCCTGGATTTTCTTGGTCAGGAACCTCTGTGTTCTCTCCAGCTGCTGCATGTGTTTGGAGTATAAAGCTGTGTGGTTAACACAGGTTATTTATTGTCCAATAGCTGTGTTTTCCCTCCATGTTTTTCTTAGGATGATAATAACCAAGATGCTGTAATACAACATTCTGAACAATGACATTATCCACTGGTGCCCACAGAAATCATAATTTATTTACATAGTGAACATATTTTGTGTTTCCTGGCACATTTTGACACTATATCAGTCTGTAGTGGAACCCTCTTCACTTTCTCACGTCTGGCTTCCTGTATCAAATTTAGGTCACAGGATTAGGGAGTGAGATGTGGTAGATGCATTGTCTGTCCAAGTTTGATGTCCTTAGCACTGCTTTTTGGTGGCTACAAGGCACATGGAAAAGAGCTTCTTTAAATATTTTTTTATAATATCTCAAGTTTTGTTGTGCAGTATGCCTTGTTTGTATTGATGACCTTTATTTTCATTCAGATTAGCAGGTGATAAGACTAATGCAAACAGAGGCTAAATTCTTTGTTCAGGTTTGCATATAGCCCTGTGTCTGTTTGAACCTCAACTTTCTTTTCTTAATGCACTGCTTACAGGGCAGCAATGTAATCACTTCCATCAGCTATAATATAGCTTGCTAGCTTGTGTAGTTGTGTAGAAAGAAATATATTTGCCTGGCACTCTCTAAGAAGGAGTCATTTTTTTAATAGTGCAGTAGTTAACCATGGTATTAGCTTGCCACATTCAAGGTGCAAGATGAAAAGCAAACTTTTTATTTTGTACTCTGAGAAGTATGTGATCTTTAAATACATTGATAATTGAGTGAATGATGTACAGAAGAGAAAAATGTTTGAAAGCCCAAATGCTGAATGAACATGTAAGAGTAGTATTTCTGTTAAGGAGCACGATCAGATCCATTATGTTTGCATATTTTCTTTTACACAGCTCAGTACTTTAATCACAATGCTTTACTTGTATTTGTAAATTAGAAGAACACAGCTCATTTTGCTTTTAAAAAGCCTACTGGGCTGGATCACTGTTTTGGTTTACTGTCCTAGGGTCCCAGTTTTGATATATAATTCTAGCATTTTGTAGTTCTTGTACTGTGTGACATGTATATTTCCTTAAAGCACTCTTCATGTCACTTGCCAAGTTGGGAGGGGGCATCCAGTTCTTAGGATCATAGAAGGTTATAGGATCATAGGAGGTTACTAGGCTATTGGCCCTGAGGCCCTTATAAGCTTAGCCAAGGGTTTAGCCCTTGTTTAGACAAATAAGCACTCAATGCCCCTGTGCAGCAGGGAAATGGGTGGATTCTTAGGGGTAATTGAACCCTGTAGTACTTTTCTTCTACTTGCGTAGTTTAGAACTCACTCCCAGTGTTTATCGTAAATAGTCTGGGTTCTGCTTTCAGTGTCAAAAATAGCAGAAATATAAAACCGTGCCCATTTGGACTTCATATCATACCTCTCAACTTCTTTGTTCAAGACTTCTGGACAATGCTAAAAATAATGGGAGGACAAAGGCCCAAAATTAGAGACTTTTTTTTTTTTTTTTAGTATTACTCTCATTCCCTTAAGTTAATAGCACAACAGTTTTTGCATCTAATCCATTTTTCTGAACAATGATTTGTATGAAACTTTGTGGCATTATGACTGACTGTAAGGAAAATTAAAACCTTTATTTGGCTCGGGACAAAAATGGTAAAAGCAGGGATATTCTGTAAAGTACGGGATAGTTAAGATTTATGCCTCATGTCACTAGCCATCCTGTCTCTCTCTATCTGGGCCTTGAGTAGATCATAATGTGCCACAAGTGCCAGAACTTTAGTTCAACCACCAGATGGAGAAGATGCAGAAATCTGGTTTTCAGTCACACATACAAGCTTTTTTCCAGATGAACAGAGTAAACTTTCAACCACAATAATGTATTTATATATGTGTGTGTGTGTGTGTGTGTGTGTGTGTGTGTATATATATATATATATATATATATATATATATATTTATATATGTATATATATATATATATATATATATATATATATATATATATTTATATATGTATATATATATATATGTGTGTGTGTGTGTGTGTGCATATATATATATATATATATATATGTGTGTGTGTGTGTGTGTGTATATATATATATATATATATATATATATATATATATATGTATGTATGATACTGCAATTTACTTTAAATTCATCTTATAGTATTGTACTATGCTCATTTTGTTGAAATGTAAGGTATTTTCGTGGCCCTGGTGGTAGCTGAAAATGTTTCTCAAATCAGCAGTCTTACAGATTTAACAAATGTAACGTAAAAAATAGCCTTGTTACCACTGGCTAGAGGAGACTCAGCTGACCTGTTAGAAGCATCTAAGAATTCCTGTGCTGATTCTAACAAATGCGTGCTCTTTTGTAGCATTCACTGACATTATTTGTACAGTGATATGTCCTAATTTGCAGAGGCTAGCATGAAATCTACTTGTGTAGACGTGATAGTTTACAAAACAAAGGCCTAAGAGTAAATAAAGACACTACCTTTCATCCTGTTGGTGCATCTTTCTTGGACTGTGGGTATCTCTTAGATCTGGAATAGTGTTGATCACTATATCAGTTTCAGGAGGTGAACCATTAATTGGAAGAGATTTATGTTAATTTCGTAGCGAGTACTGGCCAAATACCAGGTAGAGGAGCCATACCTTCTCCCAGTGTAAGATGAGCAGATGAATCAGAACATTAAAAATAGCTCTCATTATTATAAGACTAATGGGTTTCTTTTACTAAACTGCTTTTGTTTATAACGTCAGCTGTAATTAAGACCTGGTTTTTATTTAAATTAAACCTACTGTATGGAATAGAAAGGAGGAGAAGCTTCAGATTATGTTCTGTAGTCTGCAAAGCGTAATAATAAAGTGCAGTTAAGATTTTAAACTCAATCATAGGGTTTGCCTTACACACTTTCATCTTCCAATTTGTGCTGTACCTCTAAGAGGTAATTATTGTGCTACATCTTATTGTGTTCCATAATGACAAGAGGCCGTCACAGGAGCTGCAAGTGAAGGTGGAAACATCAAGTGATGGAACATGCATAGCTCTTGGCTTTTTCCTTGCCTGCAAGAGCAGTAATTGAGGCCGCTATGATGGAACAGCCACACCCTCTTCTGACAAAAACAAACATGTTATTTCTGAGAATAATGCTAGGCTTGAAACAGTATTCACTAGAGAAAAGAAGACTGTTCTTGTTACGACAACCCCCCGGATAATTGCTTTATACTGTTGGCAGTACAGTAATCGGGCCTTATTTATAATGACTTGGCGATACTAGATCATGATACCAGAATGGACATCAGCAAGATTGTTTTCTTTTGGTATGAAGACTTCAGCATCATTGGTGAAGCATAGCTTTATTTATGCTTGTTAGTGCTGTATTACAGTTGCTGTTTTTAATTTTTTACTAATTTGTGCTTTTTTGTTATGATATTCAGAAATTAATAGATAGCAGTCAAATCTGCTGTTTCACATCCTTTCATTTAAGTATGCGCATATATGCGTATGTGTGTGTAATGTAATTATTTTGTACTGCAGTACTTTAAGACAAGTCTGATTTACTTTCTTCCCTCGATCAAAGTCGCTGTTTGATAGTCTGCTGTAGACCAAGTAATTGAATGGTGAATCTAATTGAAGATAATTGACTGTGCAACAAACATGACATGCTGTGACATGCAACATTAAAGATTATCTAACCACGTATATCACATTACGTAAGCAGCACTAGTTAAGAAGAGGTTGATGTGTCTGTGTTTTTCTTTTATTTAATTTTGACTTTTAGCAAATTGTGTATGATACATGAGCCATGTTATGGTTTATTAACTGCTTAGTTTTCCTTGTTATTGGTATGGGTCTGTGAAGAGTTATATGTAAGGCAGCTTGGGAAGACGGGAGCATCATCTTAGCAGTTAAGGGAGCAGTCTAGAAAATCTGCAGTAAAATGTATGCATTCTGTGTGTGTGTGTGTTTGTGTGTGTGTGTGACTTCTAATGGCTAAAATGGAAAATTCTAGCTCATGTTTTTCTGCCATCTTAACCATTGTTCCCTTACTGAATATAGCATCCTGCCCTGAGTGCAACGTGTCTTGGTCTTCCTACTGAAAAGTCTAAACTTGCAGTGCTGAGTTCTGAAATGCTGGGAAAAAAAAAGGGCAAAATATTGGGGAGGGGCAAATATCGAACATTGCTCCCTGATATTCAGAGACATGGCAATCTTATATTCAATGTATGTAAATCCATAGTTTCAGTCATTCAGTCTGTACATTCCAGGACTTTATACTGAGAATCCCGAAATTTTAAAAGTTACCAGTTTCTTACTTTTTAGCCGCGGTGGTGCAGTGGTAGCATTGTTGCCTCACAGCAAGAGGTTCTCTTGTTGAATCCTCTGCTGGAGTGCCTTCTGTGTGGAGTCTGCATGTCCTCCCCGCAGTCGATTGACGTTCGAAAGACATGCGTGAATGGGTGTGCCTTCGTTGAAGGTTGGGCGTCGGGTTGGCAACTCTGCACCATAAAAAATCTACTGCCAATCATTAGCAGACCAGAGTTCCGCTATGGTGACCCCTAACCGGGAAAAAGCCGAAAAGACAAATAAACCAATTTTTTTACTTTAACATTTTTTTATGGCATATATCTTTCATAGTAATATGACAAGCATTGTCAAAATCTGTTTGTTGGGGTTGAAAAGTCTGCACTACCCATGGAAGTTGCTTCACTGAGGTGTAATTTTTTTTTTTTAGTTTTGTAGTTTCACACACTTTAAGTTCCCAGCTAACAAGATTTTATTTTGAGAGGTTGACAACTGATTCACTTATAGCATTTTTTTCCCAAATTCACCTCAGATCTTTTTTATTCCCTCCAGGTAGTCTTATGTTTGTCTTGCATTGTCAGGAGCTGGGTGGTCTCCTCTTGTCTTCCAGGTCATACTATTTTTCATTTAATGCAGAGCTCTGACTGCTGTCCCAGCATTCATAATAGTTACGTAATAGTGTAACTAGGTATTTTTTTCCTTGTATGTGTCCATTTCATCTTGGTTTTGTATTAGTGAAATATGGCTGCTGCAAGTAGTGCCTTTAAAAGATACATACTGGAAGTGCTTGGTCTGTCAGGGCCCCAAGCATGACTCTGCTTGCCATTTGAATGTGTCCATGAGGCCAAAGAGAACTATGGCCTATTTTTCTTTGAAGTGTTTGGTGTTGAAGCAAAACCATAAAAAAAAAAAAAAAAGCACAAAGACAGTCCTAAGGACTACAACAAAATGCAAAGTTAGTCCTCAGTCAGGTCATCCGGTTCCATTGACCACAAGGCCCTCCTTTTCTCACACCTTTCTGACTGCAGCACCTACTTCTACATTGCATTTGCTGCTTGGACACACTAATCAGGTGGAAGTTTCCTCTCTTTTTATATAGTCTCAAGATGTACAATCCTCCATTCTGCCTAGTACTGCTCTCCAGGGGCTTGTCTTGTTGACCTTCTGCTCTGAACCCAGTAGAAATTGTTTTGACTTTGTTGAGAAAAGTGGAATAAGGTAGGCTCTGTGTGCCTCTTCCCTCCACCACTACCACCATTGCACTGGCCCTAGAATGCAAAAGAGAGAATTTCATTATTTAGAAATGGACTTTGGACTCGAGTGGAAGAGAGAAATCTTAAAACAGTACTGTAGAGTATAATGAAGGGAATGCAAATTGGTAAAAAATCATGTTAGTACTGCACCTGTTCAGCAAAAAATGAACAAAGTGTTTAACATAAACTTAGAAAACAGGGATTAAACACCTAAACATTGTTGTCTGCTTAATCTTTATTTTTCCAGCTTAGTCTGACAAAAGATGAATGACTATCTTATGAAATGTCATAGGTACATGTCAAGCTAGGATTAAATAAGTAGGGAGAAATTACACAAAATCATAGCTGATACAGGTGCCAAAGATTACAAATTGCATGTCGTAGAGGATTGTGAGTGTTTCACCTTTACTAACTGCGTTATGTGTTTGAGACATGGATGCCACAGGCTGTCAAGTTGAATCATACTTGTCGAGAACACACAATATTATCTTAGCATCAGCTAACCGCTAATAATTCTTTATGGTATACGGAACTTTATCTGATCCATGTACTACAAGTTACAGTAAAAAAAAAAAAAAAAGCCAAGTGATTTACCAGCTTTCTGGGCATCAAACACTTTGCAAACACTTTCAGAAAAGTAGTCTTAACACTGTCCATTATGTTTACACACCTTCCACCTTCTCAGTTGTCCAGATTTTCCCACATTGTCCAGATTTTTTGCTTCATATGTTGGGTGTGTTCCTTATGAAGTACATGGTTTTCAGACAAATTACTGGGGATTGAAGGCACTAAATAATGGTATACCTTTATATGTTTCAGCGTTAGTATCCTTCAGTAAGTCAGGCAAATGCACATCCTGTTCTAGTAACTTTCTAGATTTAGAACAGGAAGTAGGGAATATATTATCAATGGAAAACAAGCAGAAATGCATCTCTTATTCTGTTGCTGTCATTTGTACTGGCAGATTTTACTGCCTAATGCGGGACCTGACCTTAACAACTTTAGCAGGGGGTGCTTCCAATTTGTTGAGATTGGATCTCATGCCACTCTAGTGCTTAATTGATTTGTCTTTTTCTGAATTTCAGAGCATAGTCAGCATGCTGCATGCACTATATATATATATATATATATATATATATATATATATATATATATATATATATATATATATATACACACACACACACACACACACATTATATATATATATATATATATATGAGACTAAAATAAAGTCAGCATCTTCAAGGGAGAAATATTAGAATATAGTAAGAAATGGAGAAGATGGTCTAGATATTTTTAAAGGTATAGAAGAAAAGTACAGTGTAGTGATGAGAAAATATCTGGATTACCTCCAGTTCTAAAGAATGCTGATCCTACCATCAGTGGGGATAAAATGTATGAATAAAATGGATAATTTGTAAGGAAGTAGTGTGGCTGTCACAGAGAGACCATTTCTAAGCATTTATTTGTTGTAACGGTATGTTTAGCTGAAAAGTATGGGGATTACTAGAAAAGAGGAAAGAGCATTTGGAAAAATATGAATAGGGATGATCAGTATGGACCATTACCAAAGGTGAGGAAAGGGGAGTGTTTATAGGTTCATAGGTTCATAGTAAGGTTTAGTTTATATTGATAAGAATGAATAACTGCATGACTAGGATTTTCTGCAGCATGGGAGCCATACTGATCAACATATTAAAACAAGTTAATTCAGAATTAGTCTGAATAAAAGTGAATGAAAGAAATACTGGATGATTATGCGTGGTTGAAAAAAAACAAGTTACTTTACACAGAATATTAGACAAAGAGTTGAGTTAGCATTTAGAGATTTATAGGTAAGTACTAGGTAGCTGCCCTTGCAGGACATTTTAAGCCTAGCCAGTTTTCTTTTAAATGCTCAAATTAATCTATCTCATTTGGCTAGAGTCTGGTCTTACTCATCCCGTGACTGATAATTATGCATTACCCCTAATGGTAATAACCGGAATAATACCATAGATAAATTGAGGGAACCCATGCATGAGACACAGAATTTAGGAGCTGCCTTTGTCCATTAGTATTACAGGGGACAGTCCAGGGATAAATTATCTTTTTCCTATCTATAGATCCAAGTTGCACTTGATTGTGGACAGGGGTGAACTTAGTTTTATTTGGAGAGGAAGTTTGTTCCAAAGCAGCGTTATCTTCTGCAACATGTGCTTTTCCCTCCAAACCTTTTTGTTGATACTGCAGAAGAAGTAATCACTAGACCAAGTATTTCTGATGCCATTTCATGGGTAGGAAATCCATCAGTATTGGTTGGAGAATGCCTTGTATGCCAGATACGAGTCGCATCTTCGCAGTCTGTAGGATACCGAGTATAGTGATGGGGCTTTGAGTCAGTCCATGTTGGATATGTTATTCAGGCTTTGAATCCTTTTAGTAAGGTATCTCTGTGGGCATTCCAGTTGTTGCATGTCTCTAGACAGATACAAGCCAAAGTGGGGCGTTTATACTCAGTAACTGGACTAATGAGGGTTGAGTAAAGGGGAACAATGGCATCCCTAGATCTAGACACAATCCCTTTGTTTAAAAGCTGTGCAGAATAGGAGTTTTATTCAACAGTTGACACGTGTTGGTCAAAAGTGGTTACTGTCCACATAAGTTCTCAAGTCTTGAATAACTGAGTCAGCTGTTAGAAGGGTATTGTCAGTGTGGTAGTTTTCTGGGGCAGATAACTTCCCAAAGGGGTCTCCACTGGTGACTGGTCTTGTTGTGGAGGTAACTTCCTATATTTTGATTTCCTGTGGCCTGTCTGTCAGCCAGTTGGCAATCCAGTGGAATACAAAGTGGTTTATTCCCAGTTTATTTGGCTTTTCTACAAGCTGATTTATTTAGAGCTGATTTGTTTTTTTTTAGCATTTTTATTTGTTTTACATCTAACTGACAGTAGGTAGAGAGCTTTGTTTCTAAGCAGGTATCACGAATGTGGTTGTAACAAAAGGAAAAACTCAACTAGATATTGGATATGCAGAATTCATTATTTTGAGTGGTTTCCAGCAATGCAGTACTTGCTGGGCTGTCTTGATGTCATGCTGGGACTTAAGAGTACAAGCACATAGCCAGCAGGAGCGCGCAGTCCCTAATGGAGACAGAAAGCTACATCACTGATATATTATATTTGTAGTGGAGGAGGAAGTTGACAGTGAAGTATGTATGACCATGTGTATTATAAGAGAACGGTTACTAACCGTTACCAGTTGTATTATTTTATGTTTTGTAACAGTATCGTGGTTAGAGGGCCTAGTAGCCTAATCCACCTGTTTAATCCCAGTCAGTAAATTTAAATAATTAGTTAATTAATTTTATTTTGAGCATGTAAGTAGTATACTTGACCACGCAGTTCCTTTTTTTTCTGTCACATCCTATTTTTTTTTACTAAATAAATAAATAAAAGTAAGTTAAACACATATCCACACTAATTGCTTAGATGGTTTCACCATTTTGAGAGAGTGCATCAGCATT
Organism: Protopterus annectens; assembly: GCF_019279795.1. Lineage (NCBI taxonomy): Eukaryota > Metazoa > Chordata > Ceratodontiformes > Protopteridae > Protopterus > Protopterus annectens. The sequence continues at coordinate 425,900,671 of NC_056747.1, read as the reverse complement.
ATCTAGATGTAACAAAAAAGTAAGATTAAGATTAATTAATGCATTAATCTTTGTAATGTACCCATAAACAGCAATTGTGGAGAGCCATTTGTCCCTGTTAATGTCATTCATGTCTTGTAAAATCAAAACACTAGAAGCTTGTATGACGGCCCCCCAAAGATGCAGTTGTCATGTTGACATTTTGTACAAGTCTGTAGCTAAATTTTGCATCAATGAATAGTCTTAGTTTTGTAAGAACTTCAGGGAAAGGCATAACATAAAAGTCTGGGCTCTTACATCATTTGGGAAGCCATTACTGTCTTCTGTTTTCTTGTAACTTTCTTATTGGATCTCCTCTAAAACAGACCTAAGCCTAGTGGAATCAGCCTGATCAGTAAAGCACCTATCAGACCTTTTTGGATAACATTTTTATTTCCTGATGCAGAAACAAGTTGATTTATACATTCACTGTATGGATAATTGTTTTGCATCTGGTCAGTAATTGCCTTTGCTGTTAGTTTTTGACTTTTGTTCAGTACTGGCAGTTTTAAAAAGCTCTGAGCTTTTATACATTGTCATTAAGTGATAGGGAATTTGACCAGCAGGAGCTGTCATTGTTGTTTCAGCCATGTTAGATAATTTTGTCCCAGGAAAGACTAATACAGCCTACTGACATTTCCAGGGAACTGAAGAAAAAAATACATATCTGTACTGTCCATATTTTGCCCTGACATAGGCTCTTACACTTAACTGTTATTTTGATTTGATAGAATTGTACTTGACACATGCTTTTTTTCTCACAAAACCTCACCTAAGATAAAAGGGATTTCAGGCAGTACAGAAAATGAATTGCTAGCTGTAAACAGAATAATGAAGGTTCAGCTCATGCAGATTTCTGCAACAAAGCACAGGGATGATGGAAGTAAGACTCTTAACGACTTGCCCAGCTCTGTGACAACCTTGATTGATAAAGCCTGTACTGACACCAGGGTAAGCTACTTTGCAGTCTGTTTTCAAGAAGCTTTGCTGCTGTGAGGTCATAAACTCTGAATGGCACCAAGGCAGACAGCAGCCAAACAACCTGATTTATATTAAAATTTAGATGGCATTTAGAGGTTAACAGTCAGGGCATCCGTGGTCAGGCCCAGAAACTATAAAGGTATTGATGGGAAATTGTTGAGGGACATTCCATTTAAGGAACTAATATGATTGTACTGAGAAAGCCAAAACGTTTTCATTGTGGGTCTCAATGACAGCCGGGTGAAGAAAAAACCAAGTAAATGATTTCCAGTTAAACAGATTAAGTATAATATAATTAATGAAAATAATCTGAATACTGAAGTAATTTCTCTTAGCAATGCAAGCTGTGCTTTTTCACTATTACTCCAGGAAGAACAATTGCATCAATAGGAACTATAGGATCCTGCAGCTTTCAGACCACTTTAACAAATGAAGTAGTAAGACAGTGGTTTAAAACCCTCATTAAACAGTTGTATCCTTCAGAGATCACTGATACACCACTGCAACGATTTCAGGCACATAGACACAAAAGTAATCAGAATAACACCTAAAGTAATATAATACAAGTTACAAAAAAATAGTAATTCTCTATTTTTAGGGTCATTACCCCGTGCTTGAGTTAAAGTGTAAACTCATCTACTGTAATTCCCCACTGTGGAATTCCCTCTGCTCACTTTTTTTTTTAAATCACTATTAGTATGGTTTCTTTTTGTGCACTGGATGAGAGTCATGGGGTGAGAGTTTTCGTATTTTTCCCCATGGTTGTGCAAACATGCAGTTTGGGTTTTAAAATAACTCTTGTATAGGGAGATGCAAAGGGGGATCCCCCCCCCCCCAACAAAAGTGTTTTTTAATGTGCTTCATTAGGCTGAAGTTTCAGTTTATTTAATTCTTTTGAAGCGTTTGTCAATTTAAACTCAACAGCTGTACCTGCTATGGTGGCACTTGCCTATAATTTCAGGTTTGATTAGTACCTTCAAGCAGTTTTCCAGATTCAGTCCAGTCGCACACAATTTTGAAGCTTTTTAGTATACAGGAATCCATACTACATGACCAGCATAGTGGTGGCACCAGTAATTTAATGAAATCTCTGAAGCAAAAATACAGTAAGATTTCCCTTACTGCACTGTAGTGCGGTCTCAGAGTTGGTATATTTAAAGAGTGGGAGGTGTGGGGGTGCAGGGGGGCTTTCCCCCCTGCCTACAGCCATTAGTTTTGGGTTTGGGTTTTTTTTTTTTTTTTTACATATGTTCGACGTTTTATAACTTCGAACATTTAAATTCGATATTTTAATGTTAGAAGTTATAAAACTTTAAACATATGATATAGACCCACAAGAAACAGTTTAAACTGAAACTGTCATGATGTCCTTCAAGGATGCATCTGCAGTCCTTACAAATGGGTTGTCCTGTCCTCAGGCAGCCCTTCGGTAGGCCAGATTCCAAAGTCTGGGTCTGGCCTCGGCTGATGTCGCACTTCACCCGACGTCATAGCTGCAGTTCTTCGGGTATAAAGGCATCAGCCGACGCCATTTTCCTCAGTCTTTCTTGCGTGGCCAAAGGAGAAGCTGTTCGCAAGTGCCGGTCGGTCAGAACCAGACATTACTACTACCGAAGACTTCTAAAAAGCTAAGTACTCCGTTGGGGACTCTTTCTTGCCTCAGCCGATGTCAGAAAAAGTGAATAACTGTTTAACTTGTGGGAAACAAATACCTCATAAAGATTTCCACTCTTACTGCCTACCTTGTTTAGGCCCAGACCACGACGTAGCAGCTTGTCTAGCCTGTGCTTCTTTCAACCGACGGACACTTAGACGTCGGTCGGAATTTGCTGAGGAGTTTTTCGGCTCCGCTTTTGCTTACAACATGCCATCGGAAACTCCAACTTTGCAATTTACTAAAAAGCGCAAGGAAAAGGACCGACACTCGCGGTCCGCGGTTTCGGCCGAAACCGCGGTTAAGTCAACCGCGAGTGTCTCGGCTTTGGCTGAAACCGAGTCCACGATCCTTCCGGCCGAAAGCATGCCTCCTACCGAGGCCTCATCCAGCATGGCTGAATCTGCTACTGAAATCCCACCTGCTCCTGCAGGATCACAGGATTTATCTGATACTATCCCTTTAGATATATCTACTCCTGCACGTGGGGCTGCTAGGCCCCTTGCATCCATGTCGATTAAGGCTTTTGCCAGGGCTAAAGCAGCAAAATCTACCAAGAATGTGCCTGCTAAGTCCCCCTCTCACAGGCCTAGCTCTAGTACTCAAATGCTTAGTCTAGCAGAGGATCTTATTTCTTTGATCTGGGGATCCCAACCTCACCCTGACAGGGCCTCTCACCCACCTCCAGAGAAGAGGCCTAGAGCAGAGCCCCCTGAGCCAGTTTCTACAGATTACTCCTCTGATGATTCAGAACATACAGACCCTCCAGAGGGCCCTTATTCTCCTTATGAGGACTCTGATGCAGAAGACTCCATTCCTTCTGCCTCTCCTCCTGAGGAATTTTCTTTTGGGGAAACCTTGCATGCTATGAGGGAACAATTTCAATGGCAGGGCCAGGATTTTTCAGACTCTAGGAAAAGGCTTAGGACCTTTTGCATTTGCCACAGCATAGGCCTTTAGCCATTCCTCCAGTACTTACTGTTGTGGATGATGCATTTAATGATGCTTGTACTGCTCCTGATTCACTTCCTCCGGCCCCTGCTAAGCCCGACAGGTACTACAGGGTTCGGACACACATTATCATTTATATAAGGCTCCTTTGCAGATCCTGAAACTATTTCACATGGACCCAAGGCAGTAGCAGCTACCTCTGCCAAAAACCCTCCCTCTGAAAGGGAATCCAGGCCCTTAGAGAGATGACGTACAAAGGTTTACACTTCTGCTACTCTTTCAGCTAGGGCCTTAAACTGTCAATTCCACATGATTCAGTATCAGGAATTTATGTTAGATCAGTTAACTAAAAAACTGTCCTCTCCTGAACCATTAGATAAAAAATCTTTACAGGAAATGGTACATAACATTCAGCAGGTCAGTAATCATTCCTTAAAATGCGGCTATGATGCACTGGAGGCTTCCTTTAGATCAGCTATGACTGGTACAGTGATCAGAAGGCATGCATGGTTAAAAGAGCAGTCCTTACCAGACCATGTTAAATCAAAGCTTCTAGATGCTCCCATGGATAAGCTCAATTTGTTTGGCTCCCCTGCACAGCAGGTGCTGAAGAAGGTGGAAGAGAAAGCAAAATCTGTCCAGACAGTTAAGGATTTCTTACAGGTCCAGCCTCCAAGGTTTAGTAGGAACTGGCCTTCCAAGAATTGGTCCTTTCCAGACACCAGAGCACAGAGAGGCAGGAATAGATGCCCAAGAGGCAGGGGTCAATCCAGAGGTGCCTACAGGGGGCATCAGTGGCAACCTAACAACCAGCGAAGTACTGCCACAGATCCAGCCACTACCACTTCCACAGGACAATCACAGTGACTTGGCTCTGAGACTGCCTACCAGGGAACAACTAGAAGCACCCTTAGGCGGAAAGCTAGCCTTATTTTCGGAAAACTGGCATCACATCACAGGAGACAAATGGATTTTACAGACAATAGACCAAGGTTACAGGTTTCGCTTCCATACTCTACCAAGGAAGAGAGGAATGCCAAACCTACCTCCAAATCAAAAGAAAACAGCTCTAGAACAAATAGACCACTTGATAAGGATGAGAGCTATAGAAAAGGTACTGTCTATGGAACAAGGGCAAGGATTTTACTCCAGACTTTTCCTGGTGCCAAGAAAAGAAAACCAATGGAGACCTATTCTCGACCTGTCCGCTCTAAACACATATCTCATTGTTCCAAAATTCAAAATGCTGACCCTGCAGCAGCTCCTTCCCATGCTGGGCAAGGAGTCTTGGCTGGTAACTCTAGATCTCAAGGAGGCATACCTGCACGTCCCCATACGACCAAATTGCAGAAGATACCTCAGATTTCTTGCAGGATCAGAGCATTATCAATTCTCAGCATTGCCCTTTGGCTTATCTACTGCGCCCAGAGTATTCACAAAATGCCTGGCATCAGTAATTGCTTATTGCAGGCTTCAGGGAATTCAAATTTACCCTTACCTGGACGACTGCCTGTTACAAGCGGACAACAAAACAAATTAGAAAAAGATTTGAAAAGGTCATTCATCTACTACAAGCCTTGGGATACACAGTCAATATAAAAAAGTCAAGGCTGATACCATCCCAGACAATAACTTTCTTGGGTGCAGACCTGGACACATCAAATCAAATGGCATCCCTCACAGCAGAAAAGCAGAAGCACCTTCCTCTCTATTTCATGGCATTAACAACGCAGAACCAGCTAACAGCAAGAAAAGTCCTGCAAGCCCTGGGTTACATGGCATCCTGCATAATATTGATTCCACATGCCAGACTACATATGAGGAAGTTGCAATGGTACCTAAGGAATTTATGGTCTCAGCACAAGCACAGCCTAGAAACCCAAATTCCAATAATTCCATGCCTGAAGCAAGAATTCCAATGGTGGGCCCAGGCCTGTCAATTGAACAAGGGATTGCCCTTCCACAGCCCTCAACCAAGCCAGACTATCACCACGGATGCCTCAGACCTCGGTTGGGGGGCACACATGCTGGACAAGTGCATACAAGGCCTATGGACTCAAGACCAGCTGAACCTACACATAAATCAAAATGAGATGCTGGCAGTAAAACTGGCAATTCAGACATTCAGACCGTTTCTTCAACAGGGTCAATTGCTGATAAGGACGGACAACACCACAGTTATGTGGTACATCAACAAACAGGGAGGCACACATTCATACCCTCTATGCCGGATGGCAATGGACCTCTGGAATGAGGCCCTGAGCTACAACATTCAGCTACAGGCAATATTTGTACCAGGAAAAGAAAATATACTAGCAGACATCCTAAGCAGAACTACCACGGATGCCCACGAATGGATGCTGCATCCAGACATCTTCAAATCCATTACAAGGAAATGGGGACTACCAGAAATAGACTTATTCGCATCCCCACACAACCACCAATTGAAAAAATTCTGCACAAGGACATACCACCCACTTGCTTGGAAGGTGGACTCCCTATCCTTCAGTTGGAAAGACCTGACAGCATATGCATTCCCACCTCTTCCTTTGATGCACAAGGTGCTACTGAAGATCAAAGAAGACCGGCCAAGGATCATCCTGATAGCTCCAGACTGGCTGAGGCAGCATTGGTACCCATTACTGAGGAGTATGTCTCGGGAACAAATATGGCCTCTGCCCCTAGTTCCCTTACTGCTAACACAGAACAACTTCAAAACCCTGCATCCAAACCTAAAAACGCTGCAGCTAACTGCCTGGAACATTGCATAAGACAAAATAACCCAGATTTATCTCAAAGGGTTAAGGACATTATCTTGGAGGCTCGCAGACCCTCAACAAGAAAAACTTACTCAGCAAAATGGAAAAGATATCTCATTTGGAGTGCAGCAAAAGGAGAAAATGTGTCACTGGTAAACATAGCTAACATCCTGGAATACTTGGCAGAACTTTTCCACAATGGCCTGTCCTATTCTTCCATTAAGATTCATGCATCAGCTATTTCTGCAGAATACAACATGGATCCTCCAGTCTTCTCACATCCTCTACTCAGGCAGTTTCTGAGAGGAATTAAAATGTAAAACCACCAAGGAAGCCACCATTGCCCGCTTGGGACTTGAACTTTGTGCTAGAAAAATTAACACTCCCTCCTTTTGAGCCAGCAGCAACAGCAGAATTACAGTACTTATCATGGAAAACTGCTTTCCTGCTTGCAATCACTTCAGCAAGAAGGGTTTCTGAATTACAGGCATTAATGGCAGTACAGCCCTTCCTTATCTTCCATCAAGATAGAGTGTCCATGAGAACTAATCCTACCTTTATGCCAAAGGTAGTCTCCAGGGTATCTTTAAACCAAGCTATCCACCTGCCTACATTCTTCCCCAACCCACAGAACAGGGGAGAAAGGCTATTACATACCTTGGATGTACATAGACAATTACGCTACTACCTGGACAGAACCAAGAGCAATAGAAAAACTGACCAGTTACTGGTAGCATATGCAACAGGAATGGAAGGAAAAGCAATTTCAAAACAGACAATCTCTAAGTGGATAGGAAATTGCATTAGATTCTGTTACTCTTACCATAGGAAGGCAACTCCAGAAAACATCAGACCTCATTCCACAAGGGCTACAGCCACTACTACAGCTTTTTACGAGGAGTGGCTACCAAAGACATTTTAGAGGCTGCTACTTGGAGCTCCGTGCATACATTTGCCAAGCATTATAATCTACCCTTATATTCCAGATCCCGAGCAGGTTTTGCCACTGCTGTTTTGCAAGGGATCTTAACTACACCATAATCTTATTATTACCTCCTCCCCCAGTTTGGCTATGGTATTCTACCCATTTGTAAGGACTGCAGATGCATCCTTGAAGGACATAGTACAGTTTTGTACCTACCATAAATGTAGATGTCCGAGAGGTATGCATCTGCAGTCAGGATTACCCACCCTCCTTCCCCTCTGTGGTACTCCTAGGGTATTTGGCCATCTTGTAGCTAGCTGGGGGAATCTATTATGGTGTATTTGTTTGTTTATGTATATACATGTTTATTTCTATTTGCTCTCTTTTGTTTGGAAATATTTTGCATTTATCCAAATTTAGCCTTCCTAGAGGGCACCTGGCATCTGGGGCAAGAAACACTGAGGAAAATGGCGTCGGCTGATGCCTTTATACCCAAAGAACTGCAGCTATGACGTCGGGTGAAGTGCGACATCAGCCGAGGCCAGACCCAGACTTTGGAATCTGGTTGACCAAGGGCTGCCTGAGGACAGGACAACCCATTTGTAAGGACTGCAGATGCATACCTCTCGGACATCTACATTTATGGTAGGTACAAAACTGTACTTTTTGATTCCAGTAACATTGGAATACTTCCCAAAGTAATACAATGTTTTCCTTTTGGTAGATATGTAACTTCTGCTATTATAGTCTGATCAATGACTGTCTGAACTACTGTTAATAAGTATCAAACGCAAACTTCCATTTAAATAGTTGGGTTACAGTGCAGCTGCTAAGCTACTTTTGGATAAGTCAGATACTTTTCACTGATGGCTTTTTCCATCTAGTTTCATTCCCTAGAACTGTATAGTTCTTAATACCCTTTGTCCATAAGTGCTATCTCTTGTGCTCTTCCATGCTGCATTAGCTCTGCTAAACAGGTGATAGACATAACATATTTATCACAGTCTGTCATTCCAGTTTCTCCGCAGAGAGAAAGACATTTTTTTCTGGGACCTTAAATATATTAAGTGTTAGACAACCCCCATCAGGGCTTTAAACCCTCCTGCTTACTTCATGCTTGCAGGGGCTGTAAGGTGAGATTCTAGACCTGCAGCTAGTGTTGGTTTGCCTCCCTTTTCCTATGCTCAGCTTGTGTGGATAAATGCTATGTTCTTGTGCACTGACCTAACCAAGGTGCTGGATAGATAAATTGATTGTGCAGTGTCTTCAGTTCATGTTAAAAGTATTTTTCTTGAATCATATGTATACATGGTACCTTAATCTGTACACTTGGGTCTCAGAAATTGTCTGTGTTGTGACTGCTATGTGGATAGTTTATTAGCTGACTTGAGATTGTGAAATAAAGGTATTGTATATTAGTAGGTGAACTGGTTTGATAACACTGCTGTTTGCATTAGTGATAAATCTTGGGTGTGAATTAATTTAAATCATTACGGGTCAAATAAGATGAAGACAACTGGGTATTCCATGGCCTATGGTTCTATTTTTTGGGGGGGGGGCATGGAGTTTCAGCTCCCCGTTGCAGACCTAACATGTATGCCACAGGAAGCTGATGTCCTTCAAGGATGCATCTGCAGTCATAACATATGGGTTGTCCTGCCTCAGGCAGCCCTTCGGTCGGCCGGATTCCAAAGTCTGGGTCTGGCCTCGGCTGATGTCGCAGTTTCCCCGACGTCAGAGCATCTGGGTTATAAAAGCATCAGCCGACGCCATTTTCCTCAGTCTTTCTTGCCGCGTGGTGCCTGAAGCAGAAGCAGTTCGCAAGTGCCGGTCGGTCAGCTCCTGTGATCCAGCTACCGAAGACTTCGAAAAAGCTAAGTACCCCGTTGGGGACTCTTTCTTGCCTCAGCCGATGTCAGATAAAGTAAATAATTGTTTAACTTGTGGGAAACAAATACCTCATAAGGATTTCCACTCTTACTGCCTCCCTTGCTTAGGCCCAGACCACGACGTCTCGGCCTGTTCAGCCTGTGCTTCCTTCAACCGACGAACTCTTAGACGTCGGTCGGAGTTTGCAGAGAAATTCTTTGGGGCTAATTTTGCATGTAAGATGCCGTCGGAGACTCCGACTTCGCATTTGGTGAAAAAACGGAAGGACAAGGACCGACACTCGCAGCCCGCGGTTTTGGCTGAAACCACAGTTAGGCCTACCGCGAGTGTCTCGGTTTCGGCCGAAACAGAGTCCTCGGTACTTCCTTTAACCGAATCCACTCAACCAACCACCGCGGCCCTGGAGGCCCCGGCTGAGTCGGCTACTGAGCTACCTACTGAAACCAGTGTCCAGGAAATGTCCGACACCATTCCTTTGGACAAGTCTACTCCTAGACGTGGTGCAGCCAGACCCCCTGCCTCCATGTCCATTAAGGCTTTTTCCAGGGCTAAAGCTGCTAAACTTGCTAAAGCTTTGCCTCCCAAGACTACCTCTCAGAAACCTTCTTCTAGTTCTCAGATCCTCAGCCTTGCAGAGGATCTTATCTCTTTAATTAGAGGTTCTCAGCCTCACCCGGACAGGGGTTCTCAACCACCACCAGACAAAAGGCCCAGGACTGAGCCCTCTGACCAGCACTCTTCAGATGAGTCTATGGATGGATCTGTGTTGTCAGATCACCAGGAGGAGGCTTATTCGGCCTACGAGGATTCTGATGCTGAAGAATCAGTCCCTTCGGCCTCCCCTCCTGAAGAGTTTTCCTTTGGTGAGACACTACACTCTGAGAGAACATTTTCAATGGCAGGGTCAGGAATTTTCTGATTCTAGAAAGAGATTAAGGACCTTTTTACATTTACCTCAGCATAGGCCCTTAGCTATACCTCCTGTTTTGAATGTTATTGATGATGTGTACAATGATGTTAGTACAGCTCCTGATTCTCTCCCTCCGGCTCCTGCCAAACCTGATAGATACTACTGGGTCCCGGATTCTCATCTACATCTGTACAAGGCCCATTCTGCAGACCCAGATACTATTTCTCAGGGCCCAAAAGGGGTTGCAGCTGCCACTGCCAAAATCCTCTACCTTCTGAAAGGGAGTCTAGAGCTTTAGAGAGATGGGGAAAGAAGGTATATACTTCTGCAACTCTTTCCTTGAGGGCATTAAATTGTCAATTTCATATGATACAGTACCAAGAGTATTTGTTAGATGAATTGCATAAGAAGCTTTCCTCTTCTGAACCCCTTGACCGTAAATCCTTCAGGATCTGGTACATAACTCACAGCAGGTTAGTAATCATTTTTTGCAGTGTGGTTATGATGCACTGGAAGCTTCATGTAGGTCAGCTATGACTGGGGCAGTTATTCGTAGGCATGCCTGGTTGAAGGAACAATCTTTACCAGACCATGTTAAAGCTAAACTCCTGGATGCTCCAATGGAAAAACAAAAATTATTTGGTTCCTCGGCTCAGTAGGTCTTAAAGAAGTTTGAAGAAAAGGCAAAATCTGTGCAAACAGTTAAGGACTTTCTGCAAATACAACCACCGAGATTCAGCAGAAACTGGCCTACTAAGAATTGGTCCTTTCCAGACTCGGACAGATCCCAGAGGGGCAGGAACAGGCATCCCAGAGGTAGAGGGCAAGCTAGAGGCTCCTACAGAGGCCGTCAGTGGCAGCCTATCAACCAGAGAGGTAGTGCAGGAACAGCAACAACAACTACTACACCTGGACAGACTCAATGACTTCCCTTTGATTCCGCCGACCAGGGCTCAATTGGAAGCACCATTGGGCGGAAAGCTTTCTTTATTCTCAAAAAACTGGCATTACCTTACAAGGGACACATGGACACTGCAAATAATAGACAAAGGATACAGGTTCCACTTCCACACTTTGCCAAGAAGAAACGGAATGCCAAACCTGCCACCAAATCAGAGGGCAGAGGCTTTAAAGCAGATCAACAACTTAATACAAATGAAAGCCATAGAAAAGGTACCTCTTTCAGAACAAGGCCAAGGATTTTACTCCAGATTATTCCTTGTTCCAAGAAAAGAAAATCAATGGAGGCCTATTCTCGACCTGTCCGCACTGAATACTTACCTCATTGTGCCAAAATTCAAGATGCTGACCCTACAGCAACTTCTTCCCATGCTGGGCAAGGAGTCTTGGCTGGTGACTCTAGATCTCAAGGAGGCATACCTGCATGTCCCTATTCGGCAAAGTTGCAGAAGACACCTCAGATTTCTTGCAGGATCAGAGCATTATCAATTCTCAGCATTGCCCTTTGGCTTATCTACTGCACCCAGAGTATTCACGAAATGCCTGGCATCAGTAATTGCACACTGCAGACTTCAGGGGATTCAAATCTACCCATATCTGGATGACTGCCTTATACAAGCGGACAACAAGAAAAATTTGATAAAGGACTTAGACTATGCCATCCACCTATTACAGGCCTTGGGATACACAGTCAACATCCAGAAATCAAGACTGGTTCCATCCCAAAGGATAACCTTTTTGGGTGCAGATCTAGACACAACCACCCAAATGGCCTTTCTCACAGAAGAAAAACAAAAACAACTTCCAGATTACTTCTTGAATCTGACAAGACAAACTCAGCTAACTGCAAAGAAAATCCTGCAGGCCCTGGGTTTCATGGCATCCTGCATAATTCTGATTCCACAAGCCAGACTGCATATGAGAAAATTACAGTGGTACCTAAGGAGTGTATGGTCTCAGCACAGTCACAGTTTGGAAACTTTGATACCAATCATTCCATGCCTTCAAAAGGAATTTCTGTGGTGGGCTCAAGCCTGCCAGTCCAACAGAGGGTTGCCTTTCAACAAACCAAAAACAAAACAAACCATCACCACAGACGCTTCAGACCGAGGATGGGGAGCACACATGGAGGGCAAATGTATCCAAGGCCTATGGTCTCAAGGGCAGCTGCGCATGCACATAAACCAAAAGGAAATGCTGGCAGTGATGCACGCAATCGAGGCCTTCAAACCTTTCCTCCATCAAGGCCACCTGTTAATAAGGACAGACAACACCACAGTCATGTGGTACATAAACAAGCAAGGAGGCACGCATTCCTACCCTCTATGCAGGCTGGCCATGAATTTATGGGAACTATGTTTGAAACTCAATATCCAACTACAGTCCCAGTTCGTGCCAGGGAAAGAAAATGCACTGGCAGACAGCTTAAGCAGAACTACCATGGATGTACACGAATGGATGCTGCACCCAGACATCTTTCTACTCATAACACAAGCATGGGGAAAGCCGGAGATAGATCTGTTTGCCTCGCCCCACAATCATCAACTGAAGACATTCTGCTCAAGTACATACCACCCACAAGCATGGAGGGTGGACTCTCTCTCTTTCAGCTGGAAAGCTCTAAAAGTCTTTGCCTTCCCACCTCTCCCATTAATATCCAAGGTTTTACTGAAGATCAGGGCAGAACAGCCAAGAGTGATTCTGATAGCTCCAGACTGGCCAAGGCAGCACTGGTACCCACTATTGAGGAGCATGTCACAGACGAAACCGTGGCCTCTCCCCCTATGGCCACTTCTTCTGACGCAGAACAATTTCAAGATCATGCATCCCAACTTGAAAACATTGCAGCTAACTGCCTGGAAAATTCCATAACCCCCCCTGAAAATAACTTTTATCACAGAGAGTAAAGGACATTATTAGGGAAGCTCGTCGGCCTTCCACAAGGAAGACATACTCAGCAAAATGGAAAAGATTTCTCATTTGGAACACAACAAAAGGCTTAGATGTGACAGTGGCGAGCATGGCACACATTCTGGAATACTTAGCAGAATTGTTCCACAATGGCCTGTCCTATTCTTCCATTAAGATTCATGCCTCAGCAATTTCAGCAGAATACAATGTTGATCCACCTATCTTCTCGCATCCTCTCCTCAGGCAATTTCTGAGAGGAATCAAAAACATCAATCCTCCAAGGAAACCACCTTTACCTACTTAGGATCTCAACTTTGTGCTGGAGAAACTAACACTTCCTCCCTTTGAACCAGCAGCATCGGCGGATCTACAGTTTCTGTCCTGGAAAACTGCATTCCTTCTGGCCATAACTTCAGCAAGAAGAGTATCTGAGTTGCAAGCTTTAATGGCAGTACAGCCATTTCTGATCTTCCATCAGGACAGAGTTTCATTGAGAACCAATGCTACTTTTATGCCAAAGGTGGTATCTAGGGTATCCTTGAACCAAGCTACTCACTTGCCTACATTCTTCCCAAATCCACAAAATAAAGGGGAAAAACTTCTACACACTATGGATATACACAGACAACTACGCTACTACTTGGACAGAACTAAAAGTTACAGAAAGACTGACCAACTCCTTGTAGCATATGCTGCTGGGGTACAAGGAAAAGCAATTTCCAAACAGACAATTTCAAAGTGGATAGGAAATTGCATTCGATTTTGTTACTCCTTTCATGGAAAGACTGTTCCTGCAAACATTAGGCCTCATTCCACGAGGGCCACAGCCACCACTACAGCCTTCCTAAGAGGGGTGGCTACCAAGGACATTTTAGAAGCTGCTACATGGAGCTCCGTGCATACATTTGCCAAACATTACAATTTACCTTTATACTCCAGATCCAGAGCAGGTTTTGCTACAGTAGTCCTGCAGGGTATCTTAACTACACCATCCCTTTCTTAGTACCTCCTCCCCCAGATTGGCTATGGTATTCTACCCATATGTTTTGACTGCAGATGCATCCTTGAAGGACATAGTACAGTTTTGTACCTACCATAAATGTAGATGTCCGATAGGTATGCATCTGCAGTCAGGTTTACCCTCCCTCCTTCCCCTCTGTGGTATTCCTAGGGTGCTTACCCCTCCATTAGCTAACTGGGGGATCTATTATGGTGTATTTGTTTGTATATATATGTATATATTTTGAAAAATGTTTGGAATTTATTACATTCCTCCAAATTTGGCCTTCCTAGAGGGCACCTGGCATCTGGGGCAAGAAACGCTGAGGAAAATGGCGTCGGCTGATGCTTTTATACCCCAGACGCCGAAGGGCTGCCTGAGGCAGGACAACCCATATGTTATGACTGCAGATGCATACCTATCGGACATCTACATTTATGGTAGGTACAAAACTGTACTTTCTAAGCTGCAGAGACACTGACCTACTGCCTGCTGTGATATTGGGAAAAGTGGATTAAGTACCTTGTTTTTGATTTTTACTTCTTATTTTCTCTAAACACACTATTGTGAGCATTTATTTTTATTAACTTTGCTGCTTATCTTGAACTGTTTTTTTTTTTTAATTCTGATGCTGTTTGCACTTTAATTGATCATTTTTAAGTGTTTTTCAACTGTTTAATTGCTGAGGGCTACACACTCAAGTGCACTAGCCATTTTACTGCCTCAAAAGTGTTTGTATTACTGTGTCTGATCTAATTTTCGGAAAAAAAAATCCTATCTCTCTACTTGTTTCCCGCCTTTCTTTAACCAGTAGAGTCTGCTTTTCAGATTTTGCTGAATTCTAGGCTGTTTTGTAGTTTCTGTGTTGCCCAGACCATACTAAGATAGAGGGAATCTTCTCTGTTCATCAGTGAGAGTGGTGAGCTTTGAGCAGCCTATCTGTTGCTGGAGGAGTGGTTTCAGCTCAGAATCTGTAGTTTTATTGGCCATTTTGGGCTATTTCTTTCCCTTTCATCTTTCTGTTTAAAAACTTGTGTTTGCGCGGTATTTGCACTTGCATTACCTCAGCAAGAGCCTGCCTGGGGGTCTTGCAGAGTTCTACAGCAGCAGAAGGAGAAAAGAGAGACTTTGAGTAGATTAAGTACCTTGTTTTTCATTTTTACCTCTTATTTTCTTTTCTTTTGTTTAAAAACCTGTGTTTGCGTGGTTTTGGCTCTGCACAGCACCGCTTAACTACGGTTAAACTATTCCCAGTGCCAGAAAGTCTGCTCTTCAGATTTTCCCTTAGAACTAGCCGGTTTTCTAGTTTTAGCACTCAAAACTGTTTCTTTGTGCATAGCACTTGTCCAAAACTCATTGCAAGCAGTAAATAATCTACAAATTACTACAGCACTCAACTTTCCTCACTTATCAAGAGGAAAACAGTTTTTAGTACTTTACTTACTAAGCACTAACCAGGCATGTCTAAGGATCAGCTCCCGGTGTTTCCTCCTGTCCACCTGATGAATCTGGGCATCTTGGGGCAATGTAGCAATTGCTTCATGTACACTGACAACCCTCTCCTCCTAACACCCAACACTACAACCTGTGAGAGATGCACTTATATAGCCAGACTGGAAGCCAAGCTCTCTCCAGCCAAGACTGCACTAGACAGTCAAGAGGAGAAGGTAAACACCTCACTCAACACATAGTCCATCAAAACCTGCACCACCCAAGCTCACACACAGTAACACAAAACACACACTTACATTCGTGGAGGTTGTCAATATAGAACTGCCCAAACAGAGGCATCCAAAGCTGAAACGCAAACAAATACCACCCCCCAACACTACCTGAACGATACATAGCCCACAAAATCAGTGTGCCTCTCAACCTCAGCCCATAAGGCAAAACAACGTACCCAACACACTAGTCATAGGCGACTCTATAGTTGGGCAGACTGACGTCCCTCTCACCAGGCTAAACAAGGAGAAAGTTACTGTCAGCTGCCTGTTTGGTGCCAGGATCCGCCATATAATGCATGCACTCAGATCACTCCACAACAAGTACAAATATGACTCTGTCACTGCATGTGTTGGTGTAAATGACCTGAGACGTACCACCCTGGACTACATGAAAAGAGACATGGAGTAGCTCTTTGACCATGTGGCCCAGGCATGTATGACACTAGCCCTGAGTAGCATCCTGCCATTGCCCAGAATGATACCACAGTACAAGGGCAAAATGATTGACTTAAACAATTGGCTAAGCTTTTGGTGTCATTCTTAGGGGATCCAGTATCTGTCTGCCTGGGACGACATGATCGACAGGCCACGATGCTTTGCCAGAGATGGCCTGCACCTGTCGCCTCTGGGATTCCAACTACTGGCTAAGGCTCTTGCCACCCCTATAGTGCCTTTTTTAGGCAAGGCTCAAATATCAAACGCACCACCATAGTAGATACAAACAAGCAAAACCTAAGGGTAATGCTACTTAATGCTAAAAGTCTAAACCTCAAAATTCACTCACTCGAGCCACTCCTTAAGATAAAGAACATCGACATCTGTGCAGTGACAGAGACCTGATTTAAGGCTCCAGAGAGCACTCCTGCATTACCAGGCTGCAATTCTTACCACGCCTTTCGTCCACCTAACCTGGACCGAAACACTAAAGGAGGAAGTGTGTCCATATTCATAAAGGATATCCACACCTCCAGGCTAGTTGCTGAACATAATGCATCCGAAATTATCCAAGTACAATTAACATTGGGCAAGACTGCATTTCAGGTTGTAGCTTGTTACAGATCCCCCGCCATGCCCCATGACGCCCACTCCATATTTCTTGATATACTGGATAATATTAAGGTACAGCCCATTACCCTAATATTGGGAGGTTTCAACTACCCAACCATCAACTGGGAAAACTACTCCTGTACTAACTCATTTGCTCAACATTTTCTGGAATTCATCAATTCCAATGCCTTGGATCAGCTTGTCCATAGCCCCACCAGAGGCAGCAATATCCTGGACCTGGTCATTACCAATATGGGTAACAGATACTCCATGTCCAGAGGTAAACTCCTCACTGGTCAGATCTGACCACAAGCTAATCACCGTAGACATCCATATCCTGCCCCCACCCCCATTAAGGAAACCACCATAAAAAAACTTCTCCAAAGCCAACTTCATGCTTCTTAAGACAGAAGTGGCTAACTTCACGACACCCATATAGATGGAAAATAGAGGCACGACTGCTGAGTCATATACAAATGCACTGTGTAAGCACATACATGAGTGCATGGACCGTGTTATCAACAACAGAACCAAGACGCTATCCACCAAAAAAAGGAAGCCAGTCTGGTTTGTCCCCTGCCATAAACAAACTACAACAGAAGGAAGAAACTGTTGCAAAAAGAGTAAAATCCCATGATTGCAGGAACTCTCTGGTCAGCCTCAGTAAGAAGCTGAAATCCCTCTTAAAATCCTCCAAAGCTAGTTACGAAAATAAAATCAACATGGATTCTAAAGACAACCACAAAGCATTCTACAGCTATGTTAAGAATCTCAGTGGCAACACTCAGATCTGCTCTGAGCTACAGCACAATGGCACTGGATTTACTTAACCAACTGATATTGCCAACATCCTGGCAGACAAGTTCAGTGCGAACTTTACCCCCCCCCCCCCAACTCCCCAAAGGGCCAATCTCCATACCGGAAGATTGCAAAGCCCCTGTAATCATGGATGCACAAGTAAAGACCGCACTCTCCAAAGCCAAGAACACAGCATCCATGGGACCAGACAACATCCCAGGCTGCGTTCTGCATGAACCACAGAACGAACTGGCACCCCACCTAAGTACCATGTTCAACCATAGCCTCACTTCAGGCTTTGTGCCTATGGAATGGCACACAGCAACAGTTATCCCATTCCACAAAGGGGGTGCCACCACTGATCCCGGGAACTACCGCCCCATTAGCCTGATGAGCCTGGTCTGCAAGGCCATGGAACACATCATCCTGAAACAAAGACATAGGTAACCTCCAAACTCTGGACTCCACTCAGTTTGGGTTTGTAAAAGGTAGATCATGCCTCCTAAACCTGATTGACTTCTTTGAAGCAGTCACCAGAGCTGTAGACGAGGGTAAGGTGGTGAACACAGCCTATCTTGACCATGCCAAGGCTTTCGACACCATCCCCCACTCTGGTATTATAGATAAACTCACTGGACTGGGCATAAATCCCTATGTCACAAGATGGGTGGCCAACTGGCTCACTGACAGAACCCACACAGTGAAAGTAGCTGACTCCAAATCCAACTTCAGACCAGTGACAAGCAGAGTACTACAGGGTTCAGTCCTGGGTCCTCTCCTGTTCGGTATCTACTTCTCAGAAGTCCACAGTCTAATACAGCTGGTCTCCGGCTAACAAAGTTCGCAGACGACTGCAAACTACGAACCATAATAGATTCGCCTAAGGATGTGGACATTCTACAAAGAGGCCTCACTGAGACTGATGCTTGCTGTCAAAGTCATGGCCTAAAGCTCACTGCCAAGAAGTGCATTGTCATCCCCTTTGGGAAAAACACCGTACCCATGAACTACTACATAGGTGGTAGCCTACTAAACACCAAAAGTGTGATAAGAGACCTTGGGACACAGGTGGACAGTAGTCTCTCCTTTGATAATCACATTGCCACAGTAGTTAGGAAATCCTTCTACGTGGCACACCTCATCACAAAGGGGTTCTTCTCCAGAAAAAGAGAGGTCATCGTTCTTCTCTCATCCTTCAGGCCCATTATAGAGTACAACACCCAGTTTGGCATGTACCTCGCAAGACATCTACAACAACTAGAAAGGCCACAAAAATTCCTCACTAAGAGGATTACTGGCCTCAAACAGATGCCATATGCAGACTATCTCAAAAAACTCCAGCTCTACTCTGCCGCATATCTCCTACTCAGAGGCGACCTCTGCCTAACATACAAAGTCATGTCTAACCCAGATCTGATGGACATGCTGCACTTAAAGAAATCCCAATCTCTCTGGCCCACAGGGACCTAAACTTTGTCATCACAATAAACAGAACATGCTGGAGGGATAGATTCCTGTCCCAGAGACTTCCCATGCTCTGGAACAGACTACCCATTCATGTCAAGCAAAGCTCCTCATTAGCCCTCTTTAAGAGAAATCTTGACAGTTGGATGGGAAACAGGAAATTCACCCCAGGGATCACTTCTGTGGCTCTGCTCGACGGGGGCACAGGAAAATAATTTTCTTGGGTGGTGAAAGCCAGGGAACCTCTTTTGGCTAGACTTATATAGGCCCTAAGGCCGATAGCCTAGTATTTACCCATGAACTTATGATGGAAATATTGCTTTTGCACTATTTATATTTACAGTGCCACTTTTTGTTGAGAAAAAAAATACATTTGGTCAGGAGACTTTTTCATGAATTAACCTTTTCAAGTCTGCTTTTGTTCAGAAACTGCTTCATGCTGCTTTTACCTTGTTGAAAGAGAACAGTTTCTTAGGTATGTCCTGAATGAATGGTTCATGCATCCCCCACAACATTTATTCGTTATTCTTGCTAAATCAGCGTACTTCTCACAGCTTTGTGAATTTAACAAGATGCCCTCATGGTGTCTTTTACCCCATTCTGAAGACTAGCTGTAGAGTTATGTGAATGTGTTATAACGAGCCCATGTCCTTAATGATGCTGGTACAGGAAATGAGCTCTCTGTAGGGTCATTGCTAATGTACGTTAGAGCAAGTGCAGCATGCAGGGCAGTACATTAACCTGATGAGAGGCAGGCAGTGATATTATACTATTCATTCACTCGAGCAATTCAGCTGCGGTGGTGGTGCTGCGGTAGCACTGTCGCCTCACAGTTAGACGTAGCCCGTTCGATTCTCAGTTAGAGCGTCTTCTGTGTAGCGACATGCGTGAATGGGTGTTCCTTCGTTGAAGGTTGTGCATTAGGCCTGGCAAGCCAGTACGTAAAAATCTACTGCCAATCATTAGCGGACCAGAGTTCCGCTGTGGTGATCCCTAACCGGGAAAAGCCGAAAGACACAACAATTCACTCAAGCAATTCACTTGTCTGCATCCTGTACTTGTAGGAAGAACAGGCCAGGAAAGAATTCTGAAATGCTTCCGCAAAAGCATCTCTGCAAGATGTTTTATTTTGTTCACCTGTTGAAGACCAAAGGGAAGTGCTTTTACTGGGTGACTGAATGATTTGGAACTGTGGTATAGTCTTTCTGTACCAAACACTCCGGAACTCTGTCAGAAAGTCAAGGTAGATCCTGGGATGGACATACAATCAACTCCAGTGATTTCTTTGAGAGAGGTACCACTGTTATGCAATTTTTTGTTCATTTGCTGCAGGGAGGGAGTTTCTGGTAGTTGTCCACAGGAAGCAGAAAGCATTGGGTAGCACAGAACATTATTTATTTTATTCATTTATTTAACGTTTGTTTACCGGGAAAGTCCGACTGGGACAGAGCCCGTATTCAGCAAAGGCCAGGGGAGAAATGCTCCAGCCGCATGTCTTTGGAATGTGGGAGGAAACCGGAGCACCTGAAAGAAACCCACGTGAATGCAGGGAGGACATGCAGACTCCACACAGAAGGCACCCCAGCAGAGAATCAAATGAGAGAACCTCTTGCTGTGAGGTGACAACTCTAACTGCTGTACCACTGCACTGCCCACAGCATTTGGGGCTACAGAGTTTTCTTCAGCAAGTTTACTGCTGGTTTATTTATTTATTTCTATTGTTATTATGTTTGCTTTCAATACTGTTAAGCAAAGTGAACTTCTAAAGCAGACACTAGCTTTATCTCTGGAATGAGCAGAGATCACTTCTTTGTCCAGCAAGCACAGTCTTATATTTATATTATGTTAAGTGACTGTCCTTACAAATCTGCTTGTTAAAAGATACAGAAAATCAATACTAAAACTGCCGTTTTCTTGTAAGTAAAAATAAAAGCTGTTTTCTGCAGTTGCAGTGAAGGGCTTAAGATTTAACTGTTAACTCAGAAAAGGTTAGTAACCTATAGTTGGAAGCTTCTCATGTAAAATTTAAAACATACATGTTTATTTTGCTCAAAGACTTAACAGTAGTAGTTTATTCATTTCAATTTGTTTTATGGTGATGTAAATTTAAAATTATATATTTATTTGGCTCCTGGATGTAACAGTAGTGGTTTATCAATTTCAGTTTGTTTTCTGGTGATTTGATCAGTAAAGACATAAATAACAATAGATGAGTTTTGTTTCTTTCTGCTTTTCTACAAGTATAGTGATGTGTATATTAATGATTACTTATATTTTAATTGATGGCTTTACGTATTGTGTGTTAATGTATGCACACAGTGCTTTAGCTGGCTAGGCTTGTACACAATGCCATTTCACAAGCTTGCTCCCATGTTGAAGACCAAAAAAAAAAAAAAAGGCTGCTCCAAAAACCAGCTGCACATACATTCTTCACTCCTCAACTTATCAATGAAAAAATACTGCAGAAGGGAAGAAAATGTTTATACCCTTAACACCTGTAGCAAACTATATGATATATTTAGATGTAGCAAGCAGCTTGCAACAAGTTACACCACACATAAAACACTGTGACCTGAACACAAAAGTAGTAGTGGCATTAATTTCTGTACCAGCATTCAGAAATGCCACTACAGAAATTAACTGTTCTGCACTACCAGTTGATCAGCATCTTCCAATCATGCCCCCTAACACCTTTCGCATGGGACAGCTGCCGTCTTAGCCCCCACCCTAGCTACACTTCTGCATTACAAGTACTGATTGGCCAGCTGCACCTGACGAACAGTTCATCACAGGTATTATTTTGCAATGTCCTTTTGTGGCCAGAATGTGCATTTATCCGTAGATCATGTTGGTGGCATCCGTAAACAACATCACCATTTCTTCTACCTTTATCTAAAACTGATTTGCTTGTACTCTGTTTTCCTCTCCTTGTGCGTTTCATATTGAAAACTGTTCTGTGTAAGGCATCCCCTTTATTTATGCAGTTTATATGCCAAGTGTAATCTCTCTGTGCTGTCTATATAACCTGATAATCATGTACTTTTGTCCTGATGCTCGTATGTCATAGTGCAGATAAGGGGACATCCCATCCCTCCCCTTGATATGGACCCTTGGGTAAATTATATGAGCTGCTTCTTTGATTTTCCAACTGTAGTAATTGTCGTTCCAACTGTAGGTAAGCTGTACCCTATGAAATGAAGACTGCCGTGATACTGAGACAGTTGTTTGTGTTTAACAAGTATTCCAGACTTTGCCAAAGTAGCAGAATACTTGGAGTCGTGTTGTCCAGCTGCCCAACTGTGGGTACTGCTAGCAGTCAGACATCTAGGCTGTGAATTATGGCAAAGGGAAACTACCATCAAAGAGGGGCACGTTTTGAATACCTTAGGAACTACATCTAAGTAAAAGGGCGCTGCTCTGGGTGTAATGATTTAAAGGAAGAGCAAACCTAATAAGATCCTGCCGAGCTGGTCATTATGAATATTTGTCTTTAATAAGAAGTAAAGAAAGATAAACTGGCACTGCAGTAACATCTCAGCTTTAAGATTGCTGTCCATTCTACTGTCCTTTGGAGTGACAGGAAATAAGAATAATAAAGCCTTATCTGCTAGGAAACTAATAGGAATAAAGGCTTATTGTTTTAGATATTATGTAATAAGAATAAAGCCTTTTCTTCCCTTTCTCATGGTTAGTTGATTCTTTCAGCCTGTTTTACTTAAAACTGTTGGGTAAAGATAGGTTGAAGAAAAGGAGACCTTTTGTTTTTTTTGCTGATGTGCATCAAAGTTAAGGAGTTAGATAAAATGGGAATGCATCTGGTTTCTCACACTGTATGATGTCTATGGGGACTCTGTGCAAGTTCCACTTTCACCAAAGTGACATTTCTGCTGATTAGATTTGGCAAAAATGCCTTTAGAAAAGTTACTGATCAGATAGCTTATCATAGGACCCATCCATAAATTCACCCTGGGGTTCCACTTGTGTCCCTCTTGGACAGGGGAAATAGGTGTTCATTGTGGAAATAAGGGTAGAACTTGGCTAGGCTTATAAGGGCCCTAGGGCCATTAGCCTAGTAACTTCTTATGATCCTATGACCCATCAGACTCAGATTCTTACTGACATATTTGCATTTTAAACCATGATTATAAAGTATTACTGTATATGCTAGCTAAAAGAATGGCATAAGTGTCTTTACTGTCCTTGGGTAATACGGCCACCACAGCTTTCTTTCAAGATGTTGGTGCTGCCTTTCCTTTTAAAATACTGTTTAACAAAAGCTTACAGATCTTTATCACTTTATTCCCTCCTAACTTCTATTTTTCACAGGAATACCATGTGTTCTTGGAGACTTTCTTGAAGATTATGTGCCACCTTGTTAGTTGAGTATCGTTTACCTCAAACCTTGGCACAAGTCTTCCATAAATATTTCCATTTGTGCTCTTGTTTTCCACGTCTCTGCTTTATACAAATTTTCATAAAATTTCTAAAAGTATCTGTACAACCTCTATAGGATTGCTGGTTATTTTTCTTGTTAAAGACTCCCTAAGTCTGGCAACAACCCTTTCCACTTTCTGCTGCCTAAGTCATTGTGCTATTTTTTTTTTGTGCTCTGGAGTTATTAAAATAGTTCCTTAACAGCAGTCTTTCTAAACTTATGCGTATTATCCAGATACTACTACTCCCTTATTTTCTCAAAAGCAGAGGTGCAAATGCAGAGTGCTAATTTTGTGTTAATCCCCTTATTCTGCAATACTTTACCTTTTGTCAGCCGCCTAAGTAATTCCTATACTTAACCATAGCTATCACTTTTACTTCTACCCTGTTTTTAAACTCAAATTTCTTTGTATACCACTGACATGAAGTAACTTCTGAAGATATTTCTACCTTCCCTAATAAGTCTTGAATACTTTCCACTACTCATTCCTTGCTTTCCCACCTACCTGTTAAAAACAGGGGAGTTTGCCAGTGTCTCACTTTTACTTCATTACCCTGCATTTTTATCTTGGTGTTTATTGGTGTACGATCCAAAATAGTTATCAGATGTGTGTCGAAGCTTTCAATTAAATTCAGATGTCCATGTGAAATATAATGTCTATCTAGTTTAGCCCCAAGTCAGGCCCCTATTGAATGCAGTATGCGACATGGAGGTGAGTTACACAATGCAGTATATACATGGATAAATTCCGTTCATGAGGACCATGAGGGTGATTGCAGGAGATGTAGATTACATTTGTGGTAATGTTGAGATTATTCTTGCTTTTTCAGAGGTGCTGCTTCAAACTGGCAATGCCTAAAATTAAGGAGGTTATTAAGCATCTAAAGAGTTGGTTGGAGAGTGAAGTCTCAGGTAATTTGCGTGCTAAATGGGGAAGCATGCAAGTGGCAGGATTTGCACTTTGGGAGCCACCTGTATCTTAAGTGAAACAGCAAAGTAAATATTAAAGTAGAGAGGCTGGAACGTGTACATTTACACCTCACACATGCATTCCATTCAATCTCATAGTGCTTATTCAAAAGTGGGGAATGTGGGATGGGAGGGGTATTAAAGTGCTCCAGAGAGAAGAAGAGAGCAGGGAGAGGTGCAAAATGAGGAAAGACTGACCCTTGGCAGCATGGGTTGGAAGAGCAATGGTGCAAATGTAAGATGATGCTGTGTAATGCAGAGACCCTTAGAAATATGAGACAGCTTCATGTCCTGCTTATCGATGGATCTTTGTGTAGTACATGTGTAAGTGACGTATGAGGAATAAGGGCTATGAATTTTGGCACTGCAGCCTTCAGTCTCTGTAGGAAGGACAGAGGTTTAGGAAAGGGGCCTTGTATATACATGAAGGTAAAGAGAAGGTTGAGGAGGATCATGAGACCCGAACAGATAATGCTGACCCAGGGGATGGATGGGGAGGTGGTGGAAGTGGTGGCACTTTTACAGGTTAACAGAGTCAGGATGTCCCAATGGGATTATCAGAATCACAGAACGTCTTTAGGTGGATTGTAGGAGTTAGGGGACTATGAATCTTGTAGTAAAAGTAAGAGTACTAGATGCCATCATTTAATGAGCACCGGATGGATACTGCATGTTAAGCCACAGTTTTTGTCTGGGAGCTTTAACAAAATGTGCTTCTTTCAACAGGTGTAGGCAGTCCTAAAATAAAAATGAGAGAACAGAATGGAGTGTTCCCGAGAATCAGTGGGTTCAAGAGTTTGTCTATAATTTTCACTTACCTTTTGCCTCATGATTTATGTTGCCTGTTGTGCTGTGATGCTTTTCTCCCCATTAAATATAATAAATGTACATTCTACGTTTTTTAATAAAATCCTGCATAAAATGCACTTTCTTCTAATATAATAATGTTGGGAGAGAAGATTCCAGCATAGCTAGTTATAAGTTTGTGGGAATGGTGCTTAGCTGCTTTGTACTGGAAGTCTGGTGAAACAGAGATGGGAAGAAGAGAGAGAGACAGCCAGCATCATGACTACAAGATGGGATGGTGAGGGGAATGGAGGTAAATAATAAGGTAAAGGTAGAAATGTAACAAGAATTAATAGAATTATGTGGCTGGACCAGAAAAAAAGTGAGTGAAAAGACTTACAATATTAAATACAGTGAAGTAACAAAAGATATGAAATAATTGTTAGAAAATAATGATAATTTGGTAATTTTAATCTTTAGAAGAGGTGGACCTTTATGAATACATTCATATCAAGCTAGATGGTGTAAACAATACTAATGTAAAGTGGATATGAAGGGGAAGAACTCAAAATACATCTCTGTTCAGCAGTAGAAACCCGTAATATAATCATTATGTGCCTTCACTTTAGAAAGTGAATCAGACACCATGCTCCTGTACAGTACCTGGATTTTTTTTCCAGCAGGGCCTTCTGAGTGAACTTGTTATGAACCAGCAAACTTAATGTATTTTCATGCAGCACAGTTAGTTGGGATCATGTGGGGCAGTGCAGTCTTATTTCCACATAAATTAGTATATGTGCATCAACAATCTACTCAAATTACAGTACAGAGAGACCATGAACACAGACTGTACCCTTCAGACCTAAATTATCATTAAACACTGGCAGTTGTCCAGTACAGACATTAGCTCACTGAAGGTGAGGATAGCATGTTCCTAACTGTACTGATAAGAGACAGGCAGGTCTAATGCATTTTCTGGCAGGATAGGCTGCTAAGTGTACTTCGTAGGACCATCACAGATAATTTTGGTGCATAAGCAAGGTGCAGCCTTATTGTTGCATAGGTTATCAGAGTTGTACCTCTTGAAATGCCAAAAGTGGTACTTTTTTATTGATTTATATGAGATTTTGCAGGACAACCCATACCCAGAGCCAGTGTAGCAGATTGGACTTTTTTGCCAAAACAAACTCTCAGTCTTGCAGAATTTGAGTTGTTTAAATAATAATGTAATGTTCAGATATAAAGTAATTGTTTTGTGCAACTGTTAAAGGAAACCTAGGAAATATTTTCTGTACTAACATCTCAGGACAGGGCATTTGTGATATTTCCTGTTTTTCACAGAACACAACTTTCCAGATTGGGACGGTCTTGTATAAACACTGACAGATATACCCTTTCTGTGTCATATAGATGTTTTGGTGATAAAGCAAAGCAGATGTAATTGTCCCAGCGTACTGTAATGCCAGAAGTGGAGGAGGAATATAGCTGGATATTATTCTGCGGTGATAGGACTGGTGTGCAAGAGGTCTTTGTAATTCACACCTTCAAATCATATTCCAGAAACTGGGATGAGCTACACAGTTAGCCCAGGTCCAAAAGACAAATTACTAAAGTAAGTGACAGTATTCATATTCGGTGTGCAGTCCATTCTACATGTATGGGTGAAGATAAGTGTAACCAAGTTAAAAACAAGTTTTTATGCCACAAGGGGAAGGGTCTATATTATTTCTTCGACAGCTTAGGTTGTCTAATGCTTAATGATCGACACCTAAGCGTCGAAGTTTCAAAATTGCGAACGGCCATATAAGCAAATTCTTTCCTTGAGCTGGTTGTGAGTGAGTACATCCTTTTACTGGAAATGCTTTGCTGAAGTGTGCCTGCTCCATGGCTGACATTCCAAGTCCCTGTGCGAGGGAATACAGTACTGGGCCTTCCTCCAGGAAGCACTCCTGCAGTAGGATTTTAAATGGTTCTCCTCCCATGTGATGGGTGAGTGTGCCTCGGCTGTTCACTCCCATCTATTCCAGTCTTCCTTCTGTAGCTCCAGGGATGCTAGTTGAACCTGGGTTATGTGAGGCATAAGGCCACATTATTTCTGAACTTGGTAAAAGTTATGAACATAGCACTTCATTCTCTACATTCCGTAACTGCATAAATAATGCAATCAAACAGAAAAAATTCCCAATTTGTTAGCAAAGACACATAACTTTAGTTTTTTCCAGCTAAATCCTGAGAAGAAAAGTTGCTAGGCACTAGTGCAACAGTACCTTTATAAGAATTGTAATACAACACTGATTTCAAGCATAAGGCAAATCAGGATAGCAACATGTGCATTAGATTGAAATATATTTTTATAAAAAGTGGCTATTTTTGTCGTTAAGTTTGTACAAGCTCTAGGAAAGAAAAAAGTGTAATTGAGTATGAGAGTTCTACAACTCAAAATTTGTGCGAGTCTAAAGAAAAAAAAATTACAGGTATTGTGACTCCTGATGCCCAAGTGATTCAGATTAGTTAGGTGGTTAGTACCGCTGGTGTGCCAAATTCAGATATGTAAACACATTCCAAGACCGTTGGCATCTAAGTGTCTGAATTAGATACGAAATTACATATAGATGTAAAAATGTATGTGTGTGTGTGTATGTGTGCATATTTATATATATATATATATATATATATATATATATATATATATATATATATATCTGTGTATGTGTGTATAAATGTGTGTATACATATATATATATATATATATATATATATATATATATATATATAGGTATATAAAACTTTTCGAATCCCAAGTTTTGAGCAGTAGGCATGTGCAGCAGACTTCTCCTTTACACATGTCAGTTATGTGCAGTCTTTTGAAAGTTACCTTTCCAGACTTGCAGCTTTGCTTTTTGAGTGCCAATCCAGAAGATCTAAACATGCAAGTTGACTGACTGTGGATACTCAAAAATCACTGCTCTTATCTGACTCCTCCTTTGTTTTTGTGCCTTTCGACTTTTCCCGATTAGGGGTCACCACAGCGGAACTCCGGTCCGCTAATGATTGGTAGTTGATTTTTACGTGCCGAGTTACCAGCCCTGACACACAACCTTCAACGAAGGTACACCCATTCACGCATGTCTCCACGCAGAAGATGCTCTAGCTGAGAATCGAACTGGACAGCATCTTACTGTGAGGCGACAACGCTACCGCAGCACCACCATCGCTTCCTTCCCTTAAATTTGCTAGGACACATGTATTGCGCAGTAGATGCACTGGAATTTGGAATGCTCGTTTCCTGTTACAAAGAGACTACAGTTAAATGTTTCCCCTCTGCAGCATTTCATTTACTTTCTTTCTGGGGATCTTCGTAGAAAAGGTTCTGTGTGGCAGGCTGTTGGTATTGCTGGATGATGATGATGTATAGCAGGCAGTGTGTATTCGCAAAGAAGGAATCTTGCCCACACAGCATGATACAGTTGAGTGACTGGGTCACCGTAAAAGTGGACAGAAGAATCCTTTGGCTATGCTGTATCAATAACCTGTCTCAGACAGACATTTAATTAGATTTGGGAGTGATGGTGTTAGCCATTAAAAGAGAACGGCTTACAGTACCAGTAAGACAGTGCATATGGTTTGGCAGCCCACTGACAATTTGTAGTGTGCCACTCCTCTTGATAACATGACCCAAAATGTACTCCTCTAAACTAGATTACTGGATTCGGGGTAACCTGGTTTATGCTCAGATCCCAGTTGAACTTTGCCTTTCATACTAAGCATACAGCTCATAAGTTAACTTATCAGTTTCATCTAGCTTAGGTTCATAGGTGTTCATAGTTGTGTACTAGGCAAATGGTCACAGGGGCCTGTTTAAGCCTAGCCGTGCATATCAAATCTCTCGCAAATTGGTATCCTAGGTAAGTGTAAGTAGGGGCTTGGAAAATTAAACATTTACAGGCTGCCTGCATCCATTAGAAACATAGGTGCCAAACCAGAGATGAATTTCATGTTCCCCATTCAGCTGTCCAAGTTGCATTTGAACTGGGTTATGGAGAAACTCTGCTTTACCTGTTCCAGAGAAGGGGTACTCTCTGGGTCACATACCGGTCTCCCTGGCAGGTCTTATTTATATCACAGACAAGGTTTAAGGCTTTAGAACAGGTAATTCTTGTGCTGTATAGTTTGCAGATATGCAGGAGATCCATCAGCCTGAGGTTTGACAATGTCTTGTATGCTAGGCATACATCTCCCCTCAACAGCCTATAGGAGACAGAATACAGAGATAAGGCTTTGAGGTAGTCTGCATAGAGCATGTTACTTATGCCCTGTATTCTTTTAGTGAAGAACCCCTGTGGACGTTCCAGTTGTTGGATGTGCCTGGTTAGGTACATACCAAAGGGGGCATTTGTAGCTTTGATGAATGCTGAGTACAGTGGAACGATTACCTCCTTGGACCTAGATGCCATACCTTTGTTTGTAAGTTGGACAACATAGAATGATTTCCTCGTTATTCTAGATATGTAACTATCAAAGACTTGATTACTGTCTACTTGCATCCCCGAGTCACTGACTGCTGGATAGACTTAGAGGTGTGTTTTCAGTATGATAGTTACCAGGAATGGCTGACTTCCCGAAGGATATTATGCATTTTTTGGCATTTAGTTTTAGTCCATGGCTCTGACACCAGTTATTCATCTGTGTCGGCCCTTTCTAGGGAATTGGTTGCTTCTGTCCATTAGATATGGGGGATTCTGTGACTGCTTCTAATTTGCAATCATCTGCATATTTGGTCAGCCAGAGGCTGTTGACATTGGCCTTGACTTTAAAGAGCCAAACAAGTCTTGTTTGTGAGCAAGCTGCCTATCCACTGGGGGACATGTACCTAACCCCTTGAGTTGGTCACCAATGTTGGAGGGGGTATTTTGTAAAATGCCTTTGGCCAGGTCAAGGAAGGCAGGGTAAACCAGTTTGACCTCGTCCATTGCTTTGGTGACCTTCTCAAAGAAGTCCACCAAGTTCAGTAGGCATAACTTGCCCTTGAAACCAAAATGGTTGGGCCGAGTGTCTGAAGATTTCTTAAGTTGTTATTGATCATTTCCATGATAATTCTTTCCATGGCTTTGCATATGGGACTAGTGAGACTTATGAGTCTGTAGATCAGCCATGACTGGCACAGGAAGAGAAGACATGCATGGCTGAGAACAAGTTTTACCGACGAGATATAAAAAAAAGCTGTTTTATTAGATGCTCCTGGATAGACCAGTTTGTTTTGGTACACCTGCCCAGCGGGTAATGAAGAAAATGGAAGAAAAGGCAAAATCTGTACAAGCGGTAAAGGTTTCTTGCAGGTTCAGCCCCAAAAAGGTTTAGTGACTCTGTCTGCCAAAAAAGTGCCTTCCTCCTGACTCACATCCTAGAGATCAGGGGCAGGAATAGGCGGAGAGGAGGCAGAATCCGAGGGGGGGAGGGGGGCCTACGACGAGGGACGACGGTAAGGCACAAACAGACAGTGAGCCACACTACCTACCACTACCACTAGGGAAGGGCAATCACAGTGACTTGATTCTAACTCCAAGCCTACCAGGGGAACAAATAGCATCACAACACAGGCACAGCCTAGAAGCAGAAATTCCACTAATTCCATGCCTAAACAGGAGTTCCTTTGGTGGCCTGCAGCATGCCAGTCAAACCCCCTTTCACAAATATCATCAAACAAACAAAACCATCACAACAGATGCCCAGACAGTCAGATGGGGGCTCACATGCTGGACAAATGCGCAGGACGCGTGCAAAGCATCATCTCACCTGCACCACCACATCAACAAAAAAGAAAAGGCAACGGCAAAAGAAATAAACCAAAATTTTAGACAATTTCAGCCCATTTGATGATAAGGACAGACAACACCACAGTGAGTGGGTAAGACAACAAATAGGAACACTCATTCATACCATACCACAGAATGACAGAATGACTTTGGAACTTTGCAACCTGTGCTCCACAACATCCATACAAGCAATGTTTGTACCCAAAAGCGAGCACCTCTGCAGAACATGTTAAGAACCACCACCCACCATGCTCACGAATGATGCCTCGACCCGGACATCTTCAAGACTATCAGAAAGAAATGGGAAATGGAAAGCAGAATGATCTATTCATCACTCAGATCTCAACTCGTAATGCAAACAACAACACATTCCATCATTACTCAAAAGTGGATTCATGCCCTTCAGCCGGGAAAGGGGATTGGCTCATGCATTCCAGCATTCCCCCTCGATACACAGGTATTATTAAAAATCAAGGAGAACGTCCATGATAATCCTGATAGTTCCAAACTGGCCAAGACAACACTGGACCTCCAAACACAGCAAGACAACACTGAAGGACAAATGTGGTCAATAATTTTTGATGCTGTGTGCGAACAACTCAAGCATCATGCATGTGAACTGTAAAACGCTAGCCATCTTATGGCACATGCTATAGCATGAAAACATAGCTATTCCAGATCCAGTTAAAAGGGTTAAAGATGAAAGATCAGATCCCTTGACAAGAAGAACCAAAGAGGAAATATGGAAAAGGTTTGAAAAAATGGTGCTGAAAGAAGGGAAGGGAAAATGGAATAGGGATATGGCCAATATAGATATGGCGCAGGGAAGGATGGATGGGGTGGGAGATATTTCTAGCATTCTGGACATACCAGCCCTCAGCCATCCATGCAGAATACAGCTTTGCAGCACCTGCCTTCCATATGTCTTCTTACACCAGGCTTACTCACTTTGGGATCAGGAGGATCAAGAATGTAAACCACATCGCCAACACTGGACGGAACTTTTAAAGCAGAATTGGGACAGAAAAAGTGACACTTTCGCAACTTTTGACCCACAGCACTGCAGACCCACAGCATCTTCCAGCAGCATAACTCAGCAATCTTTCGGCCTGAACTTAAGGAAGGTTGCAATACAGTACAACAGGCCAATTTCACAACAGCACTACCTAATCTTCCACCAAGACTTCCTAATCTTCCACCAAGTACTAATCATTCATGAAACCAGGCAATCCACCTTATGCTAAACTTCCTTCAACCCACTTCCTACCTCCCTTCCATCCCCACAAAACCTGGGGAAAGAATGCAGCATACCTAATGCACCACAGAGAAGATACGCACTAGAAAACAGACCACAGAACAAACTACAGAGACAGAGGAACAGAAAGCAAGATCCAACAGGAAGGGAAGGAAAGAAATTTCAAAACAGACAATGATTCAATCAAACAAAATTGAAAACCATATTCTTAGAATTGCATGCGAAACTATTAAGAGCAACAGATTCTACCAATTCCACAGAACGACGAGTGGCAACCACAGCAGCAGCCAGACGGCAATTGGCTTGCAGTTTAGGGATTTAAGGGCATACTTGGACCTCTCTGTATTCCCAGATTAATAGCAGGGTTTAATTCTTGTACACTGTATGATCCTAACACCACCAGCAGGGCTTGCCACTGCTTACCAGGTTATCCTAACCACTCCTCAATAGAATCTTCCAGATTACATCATATTCACAGGCTATGAAGAGTAATGCATGACTCGGCGTGTCGAACTGGATAGCTACTTGCAGTCAGAAATGTAGATGTCCCTACTGGATAGCATCTGCACTTACCTCCCATGTCTCTCCCCCCTCCTTCCTATGGCTGGTAATTTGCTCCTAGGGCGCCACATGTTATAATTGTGTTTATGGTGTATTTGTCTGTATATATGTACATACATGCTTATTTTTACATTTTTGCTTTCTTTTCTGTTTTGCTTCATTTTGGCCAAAATCATTGCCATTAGAAGACAATAAGCATCTGGGGCAAGGAACTGACTGAAAAAAAAGTGCGACAGAGATGGCCGACCCGGCGGCTGAAAGACAGAGATCAAGGCCGCCTGGTGACAGACAACCCGAAGTCGCGACTCAGAACTGGCGGCCCCAGGATGGATCTTGATTTATGGTACAACTGCTACTGGCGACAGGACAGATCAGTTGTTATGACATTTGCAGCTCTTTTCCAGGATCTGTAGATGGCCTGCCTTTGTGTAAAGCGATGACTGTTGCTGTTCTCCATGTGTGAGAAAAGAAGATTGTTTGGAGGCTATGGTTAAATACGGATTCTGGAGAGCCTGGTAGGTTACATTTCATGATATTTAGAAGGCAGCATGGTATATTGTCTGGGCCCATCAATACAGTGTTCTTGGCCTTGGAGCATTGAGGACCTGTTTCCTAGTGATAGTAGAGGGAGTTATATTGCTGGTATTTACTGAGGGGATGCTGGGGGGGAGAGGGGTATAGTTAGAGCTCAATTTGTCTGCCAGTAGGCTTGCTGCATCTTTTGGGTTTCTAATACCATGATGGGAAAGGACCCCATTCCTAAATCAAAGTACGATTAAAATTCATGAAATTAGTATTGTTTGAAATCTTTGATGTCAGCCAAAAGTGCTCTTCGTAGCACCCGCAGCGTGCCCAGTAATGACGACTACTGGGGTTACTTGTGTTGGTAACATTTCTAAATATGATTGTAGATTCTCTTTTATAAGACCCATTGCTCCTACTGCTGTTAGATCTATCTGGGTATCTTTCTTCCACATTTCTTTTGTTTCTGCCTGCCGATCCTGATATTTTATGACTTTGTCTGTCTGTACGCAAGACACTGTAGTTACTGGGTGTGGCGATTTCAGTGATCAGTGCTACTTTTGTCTTCTTTTCATAAACCAGTATGTCTGGTTTTCTAGCGTCTGTCTTTTGAACTGTTGGTAATGGATGATCCAAAGTGATGTAGACTTCATTTTCTATGATTCTTTGTGGCTCATGTTTCCAATGTTTTTCAGCCACTTCAGCACCATAATGTGCACAACTCCAGTGCAACAGTCTTGCCACATTATTATGCCTTTCAGTATACAGTCCTCCTGCCATTAGTGTGTCACAGCTAGCAACAAGGTGTGTGACGGTTTCCAATAATGTTTTACAAAACTTACATTTGTCTGTTTCTCCGACATGTTCAATGGACTTTGTAAATCAGCATACACATAGTTCCACTATCTTGGGCCGCCAATATTAACCTTTCATCTCTTGGTTTGAATTCGCCTTTCCTTAACTATTCCTGCATTCATTCCTGATCAACATGAGATTCTTACAGAAGTTTTCTATACTTGCAACTATATTTATGCATTTTCCACATTTCTTGCCTTCTCATCTGGTCCTTCACTTTATAGTCTTTCATTTGTTTTTGGCACATGCAGTTGCTGCCTGATTTTTATCTACTTATGGTTTGATTTCCATTCCTGCTTGACTCTGGTATGCTTCTGCTAGATTAAGTAGAGAAGTCATCTTAGATTTATTCTCTTCATGTTTCAAACTTTGATTATGTTTGGGTCTTGTGAGGTCAGCAGATGTGTGGAGTCCCACGATTGCAGATCTGTACATGTAATCAGTTTCAAGGAGGCCCATCTCTCCTTTGGAATGGAGAATATGTAATCTTGGTATGCACTGATTTTATAAATCATTTGGTAAACATGAAGATGTTCATTGTGTTTCACTGTTGCAGTCATTACAATTGGGTTATCCTGCTGGCAGGCTACCCGCAGTCAGCCTGAATTTCAAAGTCTAGGTCCGGCGTCGGTTGCTGTCGCCTCCTCCCTGACGTTATTGCGCCAGGGGTGTAAAAGAAGCAGCCGATGCCATTTTCTTCAGTCTTTTTTGCCGCGCGGTGCCAGAAGCAAAAGCAGTTCACAAGTGCCGGTCGGCCGACTCTTGAGATTTTCGTGTTCGAATTTCAGATCCGAAGTCTTCATTTAAAGCTAATTACCCCATTGGGGAAACTTTTTTCTTGCTCCAGACCGATGTCAGAAAAAGTTAACAATTGTATTTCTTGTGGGAAGCAAATACCTCATAAGAACTTCCATTCTTACTGTATTCCTTGGCTAGGCCCTGATCACGAAGTTGTTAATTGTCAGTTTTGTGCTAGATTTAACCAACGCACTATTAAGCGTCAATACGAATTTCCATTTCACTATTTTGGCAGAAGATTTAATTAAATTATGTCGTTGGATAGCCATCTGACTACCGCAATTCACAAGAAACGCAAATAAAAAGAAAAGGACAGGCATCCAAGGTCCAAAGCTGATGAGGCTTCTTCTAAGCCAGTCGCCGGTTCTCAGTGAGGCGCTTTCACAGCCCCTGACGCCCACTACTTTAGAGCCGCAGGCCGCTTCCGACTCCCATGTGGAGCTGACTAGGCCGATGGAAACTCAAGGTATTGGAACCTCGGAAACTATTCCCTCAGATGGGTCCAGAGCCGCTGAGCAGGCATCGGCTTCTGAGGGTGTTTTCAGGCCTACACAGTTGTATGTTAAAACGTCTTCAGCTTCAAAGGCAAAGACTAAAGCACCTCTAAAGACAAAGAAACAAGTACAACAGCCCCATGGACAGGCCTCCATGCCTAAAAAAACAGATGCTCAAGATGGCCGAAGACCTAATTACTTTGATCAGAGGTTCCCTTCCCCCTCCTGATGAGGCCTAGGCAAGAGACAGAATATGAATCTTCAGATCAGGTTTCCATTTCTTCTGATTCCTCTTCTGAACAGGAATACTCTCTTCCTCCCTATGAGGATTCTGGTGCTGAAGAATCTATCCCTTTAGCCTCTCCTCCTGAGGATTACTCTTTTGGGGAAACCCTGCATACCATGAGGGAGCATTTCCACTGGGAGAGCCAAGATTATTCAGAATCTAAGAAAAGGCTCAGAGATTTTCTTTTACTACCTCAACACAGGCCCCTTGCCATACCACCTGTGTTAGACATTGTAGATGATGTATTCTCAGAGTCCAGTCTGACTCCTGACTCTTTACCTCCAGCTCCTGTTAAGCCAGACAGATACTACAGGGTTCCTGATTCACATAAATTTATTTTTAAAAACCCTGCTGCTGTCCCAGAAACTATCTCTCAGGGTCTCAAAGGGGTCAAGGCTTCCACTGCAAAAAACCCTACCCCCTCTGACAGGGATTCTAGGGCACTGGACAGATGGGGGAAAAAGATTTACACTTCTGCTACCTTGGCTATAAGAGCTTTAAATTGTCAGTTTCATATGCTTAAATATCAGCAATTTATTATGTTACTGCTTAAACAGAAAATGTTGACAATTTCTGAATGTGCAGAAAACAAAGAAATGCAGGATTTATTGCATGCAGCTAAACAAGTGGGAAAACATACTTTGCAATGTGGTTTTGATTCTCTGAAGGCCTTCTGCAGGGCCACTGTTACGGGTTCTGTCATTAGGAGGCATGCTTGGTTAAAGGAACAGAATCTGCCCGATCATGTTAAAGCAAAATTATTAGATGCTCCATTACAGCGTGATACATTGTTTGGTGTTAAAGCAGAAGAGATTTTGAAGAAAATGGAGGACAAAGCTAAATCTATGCAAACAGTCAAGGATTTCTTACAGGTTCAGCCTCCAAGATTTAGCAGGCACTGGCCTACAAAGAATTGGTCCATTCCAGTGTCAGACAGGCCACAAAGAGGCAAATACAGATGCCCTAGAGGCAGATCCCAGCCCCAAGGCTCATACAGGTCTAAACAACGGGGTGCTTCTACCTCCAAAAGTGGAGAAGACAACTCACAGCCATACAGGAAGCAGTCCCAATGACTTCCCCCTGCCAGCGCCAAACATTTATCTTCTGACAGCTCCTTTAGGGGGAAAACTAGCACTTTTTTCTCAAAACTGGCACCCAGTAACTCAAGACAAATGGGTCTTGAACATAGTGTCACAAGGTTACAGGTTCCACTTTCATACCCTGCCAAGGGCAAACGGTATGCCAGACTTGCCAAAAAATCAATGGGCAGAGGCACAAAAGCAAGTTTCATCCCTCATGGACATGAGGGCCATTCAGCAAGTACCACAGCAAGAGCAGGGACAAGGATTTTACTTAAGACTTTTCTTGGTGCCTAGAAAGGACAAAGCCTGGAGGCCAATACTGGACCTATCTACTCTAAACACATACCTGGATATTCCAAAATTCAAAATGTTGACTCTGCAGCAGCTTCTGCCCATGCTGGGCAAGAAGGCTTGGCTTGTAACTGTAGACCTAAAAGAGGTATACCTGCATGTCCCAATCAGACTATCATGCAGAAGATACCTCAGATTCATAGCTGGCTCAATGCACTACCAATTCTCTGCACTGCCCTTTGGCTTATCTACTGCGCCCAGGGTCTTCACAAAATGCTTGGCACCAGTAATTGCATTTTGCAGACAAAGAGGAATACAAATATATCCTTACTTGGATGACTGCCATATTCAAGCAGAGAACAAGGACATTCTACTACAGCATCTGACGTTTGTAAAAAGATTACTAACATGCCTATGGTACACAGTAAACGAAAATAAATCAAAACTAGTACCCTCTCAAGAGATAATATTCCTGGGTGCAAGCTTAAATACAACTGCCCAGATGGCTTATCTCACGCCAGACAAACAAAGGCAACTGACTTCTTATTTCAAAATGTTGGTAACAAAGACCCAGTTATCTGTAAGAAAAATTCTGCAGGCTTTGGTCTTCATGGCATCCTGCATTCTGCTAATTCCATATGCAAGACTGCATATGAGGAAAATACAATGGTATCTAAAAAGTGTTTGGACTCAACATTGCCACAGCCTGGAAACAATAATTACCCTCATTCCCTGCCTGCAACAGGAGTTTTGATGGTGGGCAAATGCCTGTCTCCACAACAAGGGAAAGCCATTCACCATTCCCCAAGCCAGGCAGACATTGACAACAGATGCATCAGATTATGCCTGGGGGGCCCATATGGCAGGAAGATGTATTCAGGGCACATGGTCCGCAAGCCAAATACATCTACATATCAATCAAAAAGAGATGCTAGCTGTTCAGAATGCCCTGCCAGCCTTCAAGGATCTACTTCATCCAGGACAACTACTGATAAAGACGGGCAATACTACAGTCATGCGGTACATAAACAAGCAGGAAGGCACACATTCCTACCCCCTTTGCAGACTAGCCATGACTTTGTGGGACACAGCATTGACTTACCAAGTACATCTGCAAGCACAATTCCTGCCAGGAAGGATAAATACTCTGGCAGACGAACTAAGCAGAAACCTCATGGATCCCCACGAGTGGAAATTGGATCCACAAATCTTCAACATGATAACAAGGAATTGGGGATGCCCGGACATAGATCTATTTGCCTCCCCTCACAACTGCCAACTACAGAGATTCTGCACAAGGGCTTATCACAAGCAAGCATGGAAAGTGGATGCTCTATCTTTCAGCTGAAAAAACTTAACAGTATATGCCTTTCCTCCACTGCCTCTCCTCACCAAGGAACTCCTGAAGGTCAGACAAGATAAGCCAAAAATGATATTGATTGCCCCAGACAGGCCCCGCCAGCACTGGTACCCAATTCTAAGGAGCTTGACTCAATGCCCAGCATGGACATTACCTCAAATTCTTCACTTACTGACCCAACAAAACAATCAGATCCTGCACAGCCAACTCAGGACCTTAAATCTGGCAGCATGACGGATAATGTAGTTTTTCAAAACACACCTCTCTCTAAAGTGGTGATGGGTGTTATTTTGGAGGCCAGGAGGCCCAGTACCAGAAAATCTTATGCAGAAAAATGGAAGAGATTCTGTGCTTGGAACCAGGCACAAGGAATTGACATGCTTGTACCAAATATCCCTCAGATTTTTCAAAATTTAACTGAGATGTTGGACAAAGGCCTATCCTTCTCATCAATTAAGGTTCATGCCTCTGCCATTTCAGCTCATTACAATACAGAGCCACCTATTTTTTCTCATCCTTTATTAAGGCAGTACCTCAGAGGAGCCAAAAACTTACGGCCTCCAAGGAGATCACCAGTACCTGCATGGGAGCTCAGTTATGTCTTGGAAAAACTCACCCTGCCTCCTTTTGAGCCAGCTGCTACAGCTGATATAACATTTTTATCATGGAAAACAGCTCTGCAAGATGAGTCTCAGAGCTACAGGCATGTATGGCTGTGGAACCTTTTATCATTTTCCATCCTGATAGGGTTTCTCTAAGCACAAACCCGACATTTATGCCTAAGGTAGTGTCCAGTGTGGCCCTCAACCAAACTATTCATTTGCCTACTTGTTATCCAAACCCACAGAATAAGGGTGAGAGACTTCTGCATTATTTGGACATACACAGACAGCTGCGCTTCTACTTGGACAGAACCAAAGCTTTCAGGAAAGACTGAGCAATTACTGGTAGCATATGCTGCAGGATCACAAGGAAAGGCCATCTCAAAGCAGACTATTTCAAAGTGGATAGGCCACTGCATTCGTTTCTGCTATTCACAACATGGCAAATCAGTGCCTAAGGACATTAGGCCACATTCAACCAGAGCAGCAGCCACTTCAGCAACCTTCCTCAGAGGACTACCAACCAAAGACATTTTAGAGGCTGCAACCTGGAGTTCAGTGCACACTTTTACAAAGCACTATCGCTTACCACTCTACTCTCAGGACAGGCTTTGCCACTGCAGTTCTGCAGGGCCTCATAAACGCTCCTAATTCTGTTTAGTTTCCAGCCTTCCAACCTTAGCTTTGGGATTCAACCCAATTGTAATGACTGCAACAGTGAAACACGATGAACATAGTACAGTTGTGTATCTACCATAAATGTAGATGTTCGAGTGTATTCACTGTTGCAGTCCAGGTTAGCCACCCACCATTCCCCTTATCTTTGCTGGACCTTATCTGTACTTCTCTATTTATACAACCTATGTGGTGTATTTGCTTGTAGATGAAGGAAATAGTTACCTTGGTGCATGCATGCTTTATTGACATATTTTTAGCTTACCCTTTTGGGGGCACCTGACATTTGGAGCAAGAAAAACTGAAGAAAATGTCGTCGGCTGCTTCTTTTATACCCCTGGCACACTGACGTCAGGGAGGAAGTGACAGCAACTGACGCCGGACCTAGACTTTGGAATTCAGGCCGACTGCGGGTAGCCTGTCAGCAGGATAACCCAATTGTAATGACTGCAACAGTGAATACACTCGAACATCTACATTTATGGTAGGTACACAAATGTACTTTTCCTTCTTGTTTTCCTATCTCATCTGTCCAACACGTTTTGGGGGCCAGTCAATCACTCCAAAACTTTGTTAGGACAGGAAGAACAAATTGGTTTATAACTTGGATTGTGTTCCTAGATGTCAGCGCTGTTTTCAGGATTAACAAAGTTTTATTTGCATTTCTTCGTGTTTTATTGTTGATCCTTCATCAATTCCCAGATATTTATACACTACGTCTTGCTCAAGTTCCTTTATATCACATTCTTCTCCCAAACTGATGTTTTCCTGGTGCTGCAGTTTTCCTGCTTTAATGGCTGCTTTTGCACATTTATCAAGACCAAATAACATTCTTATATCAACTAAAAAGTTTTGACAACTTGAAGTTGTACTTTCATTTCCTCATCTGACAAGCTATACAGTTTTAAAACATCGACAAAGAGAAGATGAGAAGTCTTTACACTTCAATGTTTTCTAGGAGCCAAATTATAGCCATGGCCTAAGCTGTTAAGTAGACAGTTTAATGGTTTAAGGGCAAGGCAGAATAGTAGCGGTGACAGAGAGTCACCCGGGAATATCCCCCTTTGAATGTTATCCCTGGGATAAGAATTTGTCGTTTATCATGGCTTAATAATGCCTCAGTGTAGGTGGCTTCATTAACAATGAGCTCTGTATACAACTGTGTATTGCCTTTGAAGTTACGGACATAGCTAAAGAATGCCTTCTGGTTGCCCTTGGCCTGGGAGGCCAAATTTACCTAACATTTGGCTTTGTTATACTTTGTCGTCTGACTTTAGTTTGATGAGAACACTTTTATCCTGCTGGGTGCTGCGCCTCCTAATTTTTGCCATGGTTTTCTTCCTTCTGTTGCCCAGCCTGTTGATGAGAGTCCACAAGTGTGGCCATTTTTTTGATTTAGTTCTGTAACTTGCACAATTTCTAAGTATTTCACCCCTGAATCCCAATACTAGGGGGAAAAACATTCTAATTACTTAACCTGAACATGGTATATTTGTTATCTTCTTGGACTTGAAAGCAATGTTATACTTTATCACCTTTTTGGCAGCTTCTTAATAAATAAGCTCTCTAGAAAGTCTGATATCCAAATACATTTTGAAATACTTCCTTCCTTTTGTTTGTACGTTTTCCTTTTCTCTCACAGACCTTCCAATGCATTAACCCAAAACATTCCCTTCATTTTTCTTCCATACCATTGTCTTTTTTTCTTTTTACTATCACCTTTATTTTCTTTTGATACTTGTTTATTTAACCCTCTTTCTCTGTCATTTTTCTTTATCTTTTTAGTGCTTCCCCTCCATGTGGCCACACATTTTTCATTATTATTCTTCCCATTAAACTGTCTGTTCCTTCAGGTGCTTTTTAAACAAGTAATACATATGCAGTGAATGTAACAACACAATTTGATTTATTAATTTCCCATTATGTAATAAAAGTACTATTTGTAAGTACATACTACTACAGAATAATTTGGAATGTTTAGTAATGTATTTTTAATCAGTTGTGTTGTCTTTGTGAAACATGGTTTGTGCATTTAATATACAT
This sequence comes from Protopterus annectens, assembly GCF_019279795.1. Lineage (NCBI taxonomy): Eukaryota > Metazoa > Chordata > Ceratodontiformes > Protopteridae > Protopterus > Protopterus annectens. The sequence goes on along the minus strand of NC_056747.1, from coordinate 425,858,852 downwards.
TAGTAATGTTGCTAGCTCTATTAAACAACATTTGCAATCTTTTATGACTCTTTGTTCCCTATATACTGGTCCCAGGGACATTTCATTTTGTTGAATGTTCATCAGAATGAAATGCAAGTGCTTTTTTGCAAAAGTTTCTCATCAAATATTAGTATTACCTCTTTCAGCAAAAAGAAACAATCAGCAACTGGGTTTCTATTAAGGTGTGTGTGTGTGTGTGTGTGTGTGTGTGTGTGTGTGTGTGTGTGCGCGTGCGTGTACCCGCATGTGTACTTGAGTGATTGCAGGTTAGAATTAGAGTAGTGGTTATGTAAAGGGAATGTTTTTTGGGTTAGGTTTACAGAAGGATTAGGTGAGAAACAGATTTGGTGTTGAGCAAATGTATGTTGCAGGGGCTTCCCCATATTTCTTCAGGTGCTGTATCTACCAGGTCTTATCACTTAAATCTATTCTTTACTTCCACTGCATATTCACTTGGAATATTGTTTAGTTCTTACTTTATTGGTCTAGATGATGATTTTGCTTTCCTTAATTTAATTGTAAACTTTGCAGTAAGAAGCTGATGATTTGAGCCACATTTAGCTGCAGGTCTTTTTACGAAGTGTATAGAACTTATTCATCTCTGCAAAGTATATAGTCAGTGTGATTTTTGGTACTGACCATATGGTGATAGCCATGTGTAAAGCCTTCTTTTAGGCTGTTGAGAATGGTCGTTAAGACCAGTAGATTATCTTAGTAGAATTTTACTATTTTATGCCCTGCTTCATTCTGTTGGCCAAGGCTGAACCTGCCTATTTTCCCATTTGCACTTTGGCTGCCAACTTTAGCATTTCATTCACTTCTGATGAATGCAGCATCCTTTTTTTTGTTTTTATTTTCAAAAGTTCTGCAGATCCTCATAAAACTATTCACCTTCCTCATATTCAGCATCTCTAGTGGAAGCATAAACTTCTAGCACTGTAATGATAAATGTCTAACCTTGTAGTCTGAGATCATTCTGTCATTTTTGGGGTTCTATCTAAGCATGAGTTTTGATTTCACTCTGTTTTTTGGTTCTTGTCCAGGAATATTTCTACAGTTTTGACTTTCTATATTCCTTCCTTTTCCCTTTATTTCTGTTTAGAGAGTTTAATTATCATTCCTGTACTTTTTTTCATAACCTTTCTTTTATAGGTGAATAATTAAACAGACAAAGTAGGTCTACAATGTCAGACTTTTGTTTGTGATTGTGTGCTGAGGGTTGCACTTAATTATGTACTCAGTAGTGAGTCACACTAATGTGACTTACTCCTTAAATCAATAAAATACTGTTGTTAAGTATGTGAAATGTGAATGAACAGCAATCTTCCTAGATTAGGAGCTTTTTCATTGTTTTGTATCGTCAGCCATTTCAGGTTTGTGTTTGTCGCTGGCAAGTACATCTGTCAAGTATGTGGAATTGTATCAAGCAGTATTATTTGTCATCTGGCTGTAATAGTCAAGAAAGTACATAAAGTTTTGCAAACATCAATGCTTGGCATTTATGATGTTTGTTTCCCACAAGCTACACTGTGAGCATCCTGACTTTGTTGTACCATTTATAGTAGTATATTTGGAAAGCTTTACACATGCTCGCCTGTACACACAGACACATACATGTGTACACACATACCCGTGCAGGTATGCTCTCGCTCGCGCACACACAATGCCAAGAAGAAAATGAGCTGTGACGTATCTTTCTGTGCAAGTATTGGTTCCTAAAGCTCTGTTGCCATTGTGGTTCCAGAAGTCTTGACATCTATGTCTGCACACAGCATTGAGTCTGCAGCAAAGACTTTCACAAAGAAGAAAATGTGAGAGAACAGAAAAGTAATACTGTTGGCACTGTGCACATCCATATACCTTTTGTGTATTAACTTTGCTTTGAACTGAAGATTAGCTGCTGAATTACTAGTTTTTTAGGAGTGTCCCTTAAATATAGGTAAATCCTGTACCTTTAAAAGCTGAAGGAGTAGCCTTTTTCATTATGGCAGGAACAACCTTCATCCAGCAAGAAAGAGAAGGAGAAAACAAAATTCTGAGTGTGCAATTTGTTCACTGCATAAAGTGAAATTCCGCTTGTGCATATATATGTGAGCATTTGGAGGCTTAATAATGTTTATTTTGGTAAAGAGCAGTCAGTGTGCTCTCTGAGATGAGTTTAGTTACCGTAGCAGCACAGATCATTTGGCTTCCCATTTCCCCTTCAGCATCTCTGACATTTCTTCACCTGGTTAATAATTTATAAGGAATGTCGTCTAAAACACTTAGCTGTCTGTCTGAGAGTGTTCGCTTCGATCAGCTCTGTTGAATTCCGTGGAAACTCATTGAGTTTGGATCATGAAACAGGCTGAAGGATGGCATTGCTAGACTGTACTGAGGCAGAGATTAAGGTGCTTTGACAGGACTGATTGCTTTTGTTGTTTCTACTGCTACATCATTCATATCCTGAATTTCATTTAAGGCAGGAAGGGGAGGGGGTGAGAACAAAGCACTCAGACCTCAGAAGGTTTTTCATGTAGGTCACAGAAGGTGGGAAGGGGCCTCTAGATGGTGATTTACTGCCTGTTTAAGTAATTTGTTTTCAGAAAACAGTATTTTTTTTACATTTTCATATAGTAGTCTGTCCATTGATGTCTTAAGACCTTTGGCTCATCCTTGTAGGTCACTGTGTGTTCATTCTGAGAAACATAATTCTGTCGCGATTAGTTTATCTTAAGACAGCTGACTGACTTTCTGAAGATGTAAGAGTCCTACTACCATGCTACAGATTGAAATGTAGTCCATTTTTGTCATTCTGCTGTGTTGTGTTGATGCATTGATGATTATTAGTACTTTTAGCACTGTGATGGTAAGGAGACCGTATTTTACACTAACAGCACTTTGTATATCTCTCTGTCTCTATTTCACCTTCAGATTGTGAAGCTCTTGCTGACTTTTCTTAACCTTTGCTCCTGTGAGGCCTTGGCTTCCAGGCTGAGGTCGGAGGTCATTGCTGAGGATGCCGTTTCAATGCAGGCGAGGAATGTCTTTATTCTCTTTACTGCTGGCCCTTCTCTCCATCCTGCTGTCCAATAGCAATGCTGGAAGTAAGTTCATCTAGAAAATTTTTTTTCCCATTTTTCTTTATCATTGAGGCTTCAGAATAACCTAGTTGTATGTATAGTATATCATATGACTACACAAATATTTTATACTTTTATGTAAGAGAGGTTTGTTTAGGCCACAAACACATTATTAAAACATGTCACTATTCTGAGAGATGTATACCTTCATAAAAAGAGCAGTAGGCATATTCCTTAAGACAAGTATTATGTTATAGAATAAATTACTGGTGACTGACTGTTCAAGGCAGTAAGCACATAGCTGAGAATGTGTCTACAGAAGGCACCTTTGTGATATAAGCTTATCAATGAGAACTATTGCCAGATTAGAAAAGGTGGCATTTTATGAAATCTGCAATGAATCAGAACTGCTAAGTTGTACCCCGGGATGAAAGGGACCACATTGTTAAATGCACAAGAAAAGTGAGTTTCTCTTGCACATAGTGTATTATGGCATGAACTATGAATTTTAACCTGAAAAACAAATGTGTGTGATTAGGCATAAAAATATGCAGACTTACATTTTTTATTGCCATGATAACAATATTTTGTGGTATGGTAATGTCTTGTAAAGTATCTGTGTTACACTGTGCCTTTCTGCTTTTTTTTACTGTATCACCAGATTTAGTGCATTAATCCTGCAGAAGAATGATGATTAAAAGATTGTGTGTAGATTAAAATCATTGGGAAATGCTCATCATTATATCACTGTTGCTGTAGCACAAGTTCTATGAGATGTATCCTTCCAAGGATCGGACATCCAGGCCAACTTCCAAAGCTTTAGGTGCCTTCCACAGCCCATACATCCCATTGTAGCTCATGAACAAGCTGGCATAAAAGCAGATATATGAGCACCAAAAGTCTGAAATTTCTTGACTTTGAAGCAACCATTGCTTGCTGCTACAACTCAGGTTGAACATTTGGCTAGAATTTCATTAAAGTGGGCAGAGAAGTACCTCGTTGGAGACTTTTCTCCATTTTTTTTGTTAGAAAAAGTGTTCTGTCTCTCTCAATTTATGTCCAAAAGGAAATTTAATGAAAGGGAAAACTTAATCCAAGTGGGTTTCTCAGATGTTTCAGTCACTTATCTTTAAGTATAATATAGACATTCCCTTTGGCCCAGGGCCCTTTTATAGAAATAATACAAACAATCCCTGTAAAATTGACTGCCTCTCTAGACTCGGGGCAGGATTGGAAAAGATTGTTTCTCTAGAGGCTCATGGATTCTGATCCTTTATCGTCCTCCTCCTCCTCCATTTCCTTCTAAGCTTTGGTATTCATCTCATATAGCTTAGGCTACTGAGCCAGTGATCTAATAGTGAAAATACAGCTGTGTAAGTAAACTTATCATATCAGTAAATGTTCAAATAGATCACTTTTGCAGTACAAACATCCTCCCTCCCTCCTGGTGTGCAGCCAGGGTGGGGGACCCTATCTTGTTTAATTAGTACATATGTTATTACCAGGGCTATAGCCTCCATTTTTTCCTGGGGCAAAAAAGCTCTTAAGTTTTGGTGCCTATATATTTACTTTTATATATGCTTACTCATGAGCTCCAGTGGAAGTACTGTTGCACAGAAGAAGCTTTAAAGCTTTGTAAGTTGGCCGGATTTCCAGTCCTTGGCAGGATACATCCCATGTAGTGTAGGTTACTGTGACAGTGATCTATTTAACTTACTATTGATGTGAGAGTGTTCAATCTAAGCGTTTGTCAGGGGTTCGAGCCGATCCTCTCCACAATCCCCTCTGCCTTTACCTCAGATCTAGTTTGCCGCTGCAGCGACATCACTGGGAGCACCTAAGATAAGATTAAGAATTTATTCTTTCTTAGTAATTTTATTATAAAAAGTTTGTTAGTGATATATTGTGTGTGTGTGGTAAGGTTGAGGGATTCTCGTTTCCTAAGTTTATTTAAAACTTATTAGAGTTCTCCTGATTTGACTACGGATTGACTACCTTACTGGATTCAATTTCACGGACTTGACTTCTTTACTGGACTTGACTTTTCAGTTTCTATTAGAGTGACATGTGTGGGCAAAAGATGTCAGTAACTGACAATCATAGTTCCTGCGTACTGTCTTGGCCCTCTCCATCTGCAAGAAGACTGCTCTATTTGTCATTCTTTCAGTGGGAGGGTCATAACAGATAGGGCGAAAAGAGGCTCTGGATGCTTCAGACCAGGCATCCAGGCGTCGGAGCTCAAGTCATCCAGGCTCTTCAGCTAAAGTTAGATCACCGGTTCCACAGACGTGTTCAACTGTTGTCAGTTTCGAGCCTCGAGTCTTGGAACGGTGATGGAGCTCCTCCCCGACACTGTTTTCCAGGCCCCTCTCCGACACCGATGTTGACCAAGGCCTTCCATTATCTCCATCTCTTCCTCCTCCGAGACCTGTCCAGTCTTTGGAGCGGAAGAGGCTGATCTACTTCTCAGTCGGACTCTTCCTCGCCTCAGCTCGGATCGACTCTGCTCCGTCCTCGGGTCGATGCCTTCGGTTCCTGTTTCGGGATTCTTCCCATTTCTTGAACAGACAACCACATCAGTAGAAGCAGCCTCTCCTTCCTGTCTCAGCCACCTCTTCCTCGAGGCTTCTTACACTTGGATTCTCCACAAGAATCTTTGACATCCGATACTGACTTGGATGAGTCGGAAGGGTCCCCAAAGTCACCTTCAGAAGATGTCTCCATCCTAAAAGAGAGGTGATTGGCAGTCCCTTCCCCTTCTGAGGATGAGTCAGTCTTGCTGAAGGCATTGATTGCTACTTCTTCCTCCTCCTGGGTCACTCCGCCTTCGATGAGTTAATGGAGCTGATTGCTCGAGGCGGGACACCTGACACAGTGGAACCAGTCACCCCAAGACAAGGAGTTCCAGTGGACGCCATGGGTGGCAGCGGCCACGAAAAAGTCATCTGTCCATCCGCCTAACAAAGATTCTAGGACTATGGACAGGTATGGGAAGCGCATTTAGTTCAGCCCTGAACTATTTGACCCATTTTACGGATCTAATCAAAGAGTTGGGAGATACCCTCCAGGGTACTACAGATGCTGCTGTTTCAGAGAAAGTTACAGCACATCTCAATCATCCATTGTTAACTCATCCATGAGGCTGATATCAGCTTTCAAGTCTTCCTTTACTAACGCCCATTTGATGGTGCCACTCTCTTTGGCCCCAAAGTAAAGGAGACCCTTACCTGGTGTGAACAGGAGGGAAAGACTCTGTCTGCTGTCCAGACCGTATTCCCAAGGGCAGCGGTGGAAAATGTGGTTTGAAAACCCCAAGGATCTTTCCCAGGCATGGGTGATGCCTGGCGGCAGAGGGGTCCAAAACCAAGGTGACGAGGCAGTCGGGGGGTCGCTTAGCTATACCCTCAGGCCTCCTTTCTATCCACTCCCATTCCAAAGAAAAGACTCCCAGATGTGCGCCCCAGACCAGCAGCTATAGAAATTTCAAAGCTGCTAGAAAAAGAGTCATCCAACCAGTCCCAGCGGACCAAATAGGATTCGAACTTACTCAAGGTTCTTTTAGTTCCAAAGAAGACAGGGGACTGGAGGCGATTCTGGACCTAAGCAACCTCAACACCTTTGTCAAGAAAGAAAAGTTCTCGATCCTTCCATTCTTACAGGATGTGCTCAATAGATCTGAAGGATACTACCACATCAAAATGGCCAGGATCATTTGCGCTTCCGCTGGGAGCCAGTCACTATCCCTGCCCTTTGGTCTGACCTCAGCCCCAGGGTTTTCACCAAATGCATGGCAGTGGTAGCGTCTCATCTGTCTGCCACCACCTACAGGCCAGGGATTACACTCTACAACTTTGTGTTCACCTCGGAATTTCCGTAAATTTGAAAATCTTTACTACAGCCATCACAGCATATCTTATTCATAGGAGCAGAATTAGATATCATTTAATTCTAAGGCTCCCTCCAGAAAGGATAGCCTCACTACAAAGCCACATTTCTCTCCTTCTGTCATCCAAAAATCCCCAGCAAAGCTGGTTCTGAAGGTCTTGGGTCTCATGGCAGCTTCTCTCATTGCGATACCATTAGACTGCACATGAGAGTTCTACTGTTTGCACAATGGTCGTTCAACAGCTACCTCTGACACGAAATTCTGATTACAAACACATGCAAATCACACCTAACCTGGTGGCTTCAGACTTGCAACCTTTCCAGCGGAAGACCATTTGTGCTACCCCTGATAGGGTGGGGGGCATCTTTCAGGGACAGACAGTCATGGACCAATTTCATCAATGTTCTAGAGTTGAGGGCAGTGTTTCTAGCGTTGCAACACTTTGCTCCCCTTCTTCCTCTAGGGACTATTGCAGTTCAGACAGACAACATGTCTGTAGTCTGGTACATACATAAGCAAGGGGGAACCAGGTCTTATCAGCTATGCAGAGAGGCCATAAGAATTTGGCAATGGGCAGAGTCCACGCACATCCCGGGGTCATCCAACGTCATAGCCGACAGGCTGAGCAGAGCAATCCTGTTGCCTCACGAGTGGTCCCTCAAGTAGTCAATTGCGAAAACGATTTTTCGCACGTGGGGCCAGCCTTCCTGTGATCTTTTTGAGTCTCCAGTGAACGCCAAATGCAGGAGCTACTTTGCCCTATTACCCCCTCCAGGGGAAGTCCCCAGGAGGCGCGGTCTCCTGTATTTTTCCTCCCTTTCCCCTGATTGCAAAGTTTCTGCAGAAAGCCAACAACCTTCAAAGGACGATAATCCTCATTGCCCCATTCTGGCCTCGTCAAATTTGGTTCCCCTTTCTGTTGCAACACCGCATTCGGGGACCTTGGATTCTGGACCCAGAGCCAGATCTACTGACTCACTGAGTTCCTCACCCTCTCGAACCACTCCATCTAGCAGCTTGGCTGCTCCTTTTAGCCAGGTCTGATTCTCTTACACCGCAGTTCAGAATATATTAGTGGCTTCTCATAAAGCTTCCACTACAAAGACCTACACCAGTAAATGGCTTCTGGGCGATTCACATCATTTGGACCCTGTCATAGCTCCGTTAAACAAGATCTTGGAGTTTTTAACAGAATTGTTCCATGAAGGAGCTTCTTCTGCCACTTTAAGAGTGCAATTGGCTGCCATTTCCAACTTTCATGTGGAAGAATGTGGGGCACCTATTATGGCTCACAGACTTTGTAAGGCCTTTTAAAAGGATCTTTTCATATTAGACCACCAGTTAGAACTCCTACATCACCTTGGAATCTGAACCTTTTACTATCTAAATTGATGTTGCCCCTTTGAGCCAGCCTCCGTTTGCCCATTGAAGTTTTTATGGAAGACTCTCTTCTTGGTAGCCATTACATCCGTGTCTGAGCTTCAGGCTCTTTCTATTAAACACCCTTATTTGATCTTCCATTCTGACAGAGTATCTCTTCGCACTAATCCATCCTTTCTCCCCAAAGTTTGCTCTACCAATAACATTAATCAGTCCATTGAATTACCCACCTTTTTCAAGAATCACACTAATAAGTTAGAGTATATGTTACACAAGTTGGATGTCCATAGACAACTCAGGTTTTATTTGGATAGAACAAAGGATCACAGGAAATCTGATCAACTTTTTGTAGCCTTTGCTGACAGCAGGAAAGGTGTAGCCTTTCCAAATGGCTAACTGATTGTATTATATATGATTCTTCAAATCAATCCTTATCTGTCAAACCTAAAGGACATTCTACAAGATCAGTGTCTACATCCTTGGCTCACGCAGCTCGCCTACCATTAGATGCGATTTATGCAGCTGCTACTTCATTCATCTCTCATTACAAAGTGGACAGGGTTTCTAGGGATAGGGCAACCTTTGGTTCCACTGTGCTCAAGAACGTTCTCCCGTGAGTTCCTCAGGAACATGGAGCTAACCCATGTAGAACAAGATTGAACACTCTCACATTTAGAAGTTATGTCCGGAGTGTTCATCTTCTGTTCTTACATTCCACCCTCCCACCCTCAGGAAGAACGTTCAATTTGGTGCCTGGTCTGGAGTATTCTCCTTCTGCATTTGCAGTGGTTGTATTTGTATGATGTACATGTGTATGTATATATATATGTATATAGATGATTTCTTGATTATGTAATTTTTGGCATGAGTGTGTTCTCTCTGACTGCTGGTTTGCTTGCAAACTAGATCTGAGGGATTGTGGGTATTAGGTTGTCTCGAGCTTCTTCTCGATGCAGAGCTTGCAGGAGCCGAGGATCTGTAAGAACAAAGGCGAGATGAACACTCCACATGGAACGTTATGGTAAGGACATAACTTCTATTTATGGTAAGTTTACATACAAAACAGTACTTTTTGTTCCAACAATACATTTCTTAGTTGTTGTAATTCTTCTATTTTATAATTTTTGTATCTCTGTGATTTTCGAAAGAAAATGAAACTGTATTTCTGCATATCAGAATTTTGCTGACCTCTCCCCTTCAAATTATGCTTATTTGTGCAGATCTGTACACAAACTGCTTGAGGTTACTTGCCTGCAAAAGAAAAAGCAGAATTCAACTATGAAAAATAATGGGCACATTTCTTAAGTGTCTATCAGACAATATTCGGGGCCTTTATTTTGAAGTGGGTATAGTCTGTGGCCCACAATACCTTAAGGAAGTGGGTTATGTCATAGAACTCCCACATGGTGTTGGCTCTCTCATCTGGTATATGTGTGAACCACATCAGCTCCCCCACATACATGGCATTGAGGAACTGATGGAGAATTCTTGAGCAGAGACCTGCGACACCTACGCTGTGTCCCCAGTAGGTCACTAAAAGGTCCCTGTAGTTAATGTGTGTAGAGCCACAATTACCCTGCTGTCCTCTGGGATAGGTACTCCACAGGACTGTAGGTGAAGCTAACTCATTTTCAAGAATTCTCACATGATGTCCCTGCCTACATAGTAACTTTCCACTGTGTTGATGTCATGGAAGGCATGAAATGTTAAGCCTGACATGATGACCCTGGGACAGTGTTGTACACCATCCGGAAAAGCAGCTGCAATGAGAGTTTCCTGCAGATTCACTTTTATGAGTGCAGAAATCTCAAGCATACCTGTGAGATGTGCTCTGTCTTTAACAGGCATATGGCCAAGACAAATTCTGAAATGAGCACAGCATTTTGATGTTTCTGAATAGCTCCTTCATCTTGTTTTGCCTCATTATTGTATGTGTCATAAGCATGTAAAACGGCCAACAACATTATTGCCTTGGTCACATCATATAGCTAAGTTTTCTGAATTGCATCTACCCTGCTCAAGGCCACTTGTCAAATAGATTAGTGTAGCACAGTGCAGCAAAGTTTTCTGCCTCAGGCCCACTGTTTCTGATCTTTTACATCTAAAGCAGCCCAAAGTTCCCATCCCCCGAATAAAGTTGGTCTTTCATCTGTAATCTTAACAGCATGCACCATGTTACAACTGTCTTTTAAGTCATGTTTTGTGCCCATTCTGTGTATCTTGTATCTGAATTGTATATCAGTTTCTTTTAGCTTGCAAACTTAGGTTATTAGTAACGTAGACTTTCCAAGGCAATCACAACACAAACTGCAAGTTTAAAAGTTACATCAGCAAGCTGTTTCTTGAATGAATGAATATTGGAATGCTTTTCCTGAACTTCAAAAGTCAGTGGCTGTCAAAATCTGAGTCTGCTTTTTGCTCTGAGTATTACTATGTCACTCCTACCCATCTTAAACAGCCTTTTAGTTCATGCTGCAAACTTTTAGGAGCAGTTCACACAGACTGACCTGTAGCTACAATGGTCTTACATTGCAACTGGCCTGTGTACCACACTGTGTTGTCCCATCTCACAAAGGGACATTTACAGTTACTGGCATTTAGTTGCAACCATGATACATTACAACAACTCTATATACAGGTCTGGACTTAGGTGAAATGGTGCCTTAGGCCAACTTTTCAGCCCATCCTCACACACATGCACTCTCCAGTCCTCCCCTCTGTCCCCCCCCCCCCCCATCTTGGGCTCCTCATACCATGCACATTTCCTTTTTTCACATTTTGCCTTGCTCTTCAGCTTTTTCAAGAAGAAGTAACTTTGTGTGCTCTGAAGTTTGTTTAAAAGTTTTTTTTCTTTTTACACACTTACTGTGTATCCATGTTTACTGTTATTTCTGTCTTCATCTACCAGCCACGTCAGGTTTTCTACTGACATCGATATCCAGATTTTATGTTTTAATTATTTGCCTTTCAATTTTTTTTGTAATCTTCTGGCATATAAAATGATTTGGGGTAGATTTAATGTTTGTAGTGTCTTTAGATGTTTTAGGGTGGCTACGGTGGTGCAGCAGTTAGTGTTGCCGCCTCACAGCAAGAGGTTCTCCGGTTCGATCCTTGGCTGGGGTGCCTTCTGAGCGGAGTCTGCATGTTCTCCCTGTGGTCGTGTGGGTTTTCTCCCACATCCCAAAGACATGCTGGTGGAATGGACACTCTAAATTGGTCCTAGGTGTGAGTGCATGCATGTGTGTGCCTTCTGTGGAAGGTTGGGTGCCAGGCTGGCAACTCAACACCGTAAAACTCCACTGCCAATCATGAGCGGACAGGTGATCCACTGTGGCGACCCCTAACCAGGAAAAGCCGAAAGAAGAAGCGTCTTTAGCTGTTTTCTCCTTGATTATCTTATTGCATTTTCATTTGGTATATTTAGCCAGAACGAGTTAAGAAGTAAGGAAAATATAATGGATCTCGGTCTTTTTCTTGCTAAAAACTTAGCTTATTCTTTGTAAGGCCAGATGCTTCTCTTAGACATGTATGTGAAGGATGAGGGATTTTTCTTTAGTTGCAGTGTGTCACCCCTGTCTGTAATACCCTACTCAGAGCCAGTTTGTCGTTTCAGGCTGATTCCACTGTGAATTATTTACTTTCTGTTCCATTTTGTGCAACCTCACACTGCAGAATGTGTGTGTGTGTGTGTGTGTGTGTGTGTGTGTGTGTGTGTATATGTATATATATGCGTGTGTATGTATGTGTGTGTGTGTGTGTATATATATATATATATATATATATATATATATATATATATATATATATAAATGTGTGTGAGTATGTATGCATGTGTGTGTGTGTGTGTGTGTGTGTGTGTGTGTGTGTATATATATATATATATATATATATATATATATATATATATATATATATATATATATAAAATATATATGGAGATATAATTTCTACATGCAACATTTAGGAAGGAAAACACCCCCAAAACAATGCACTGCAGTCTTCATCAGTCACTGTTTTCACTCCAACACTCAACAACTGATTTACAAGGAATTGTGGACAGAGTAAACTTAAGGCACTCCAGCTTTTTATTTTTTTGATGAATTCCTTTATGTCAGAGGTGTAATGTAGGTGATAACACTTTGGTAACTTACTATTGAATACTACTAAGTTCTATGTACATAGGTGGTTACAGGGTTGTTGACCTGAAAGTCTCTATATGCCTTCCCTTGTGTACCCAATACAATACTAGAGAAACTCAATGTAAAGTATCTTGCCTAAACTCAAGATCTTAGCAACGATTGCCCATATTTAGAAGTGTCATAGGTTAAATCCCCAGCAGGAATTTATGGTTTTACATCCAGTCATCCAGGCTACGTTTAAACAGGGTCATAGAGGGGCTTTGTTTGATGTGAATTGGTAGCCTATTCCAGAGCAGTGGCAACCTCCTGAGAGACGTTTCTGTCTGTCCAGCAGGTCCTATTTACATCGCAGGCCAGGTTAAGGTCCCTGGAGCACGTAACCCTTGCCTCATTTGACTTGCAGATTTGCAGCATTTCCATTAGGTTTGGATCTGAGATTGCTCTGTAGGCCAGGCTCAAGTCTCTTCTTAGTAGTCTGTATGCTATGACTTCAGTTTGTCAGTGTATTGCATGTTCTGGAGACCCTGAATTTTCTTGGTTAGAAATCTCTGAGGTCTCTCAAGTTGCTGCAGGTTCCTGGTAAGGTACATACCAAAGGGAGCATTGTACTCAATTATTGCCCTGATGAGGGTCAAGTACAGGGGTGTTATGACCTCTTTCGCTCTTGAGGCAATGCCTTTGCCAGCGAGGTGTGAGATGTAGAATGCATTCCTTACCACAGTAGACACATGCTGGTCAAAGTTTAGGCTACAGTCAACTTGGGTTCCCAAGTCTCCCACTACTGAGTTGTTACGTAGGGTGTTATTATTTATATGATAGTCTGCAGGGATATAGTTTTTACTGAAGGGGATGATTTTGCATTTTTAGCAGAGAGTTTGAGCCTGTGGCTTTGGCACCAATCACTGTTTTGTGTAAGTCCCTCTTGAAGTATGTTGACATTATTTGAGGATTCAGTGATTGCACCTAATTTGCAGTCATCAGCAAACTTAGTCAGCCACAGCCCCTCTGTTTTGGCCTGAACTTCAGAGAAGTGTATTCCAAACAATAGGGGGGCCAGCACTGACCCCTGTGGAAATACACTGGTGATAGGTCTGCTGGTTGACATAAAATTCCCAACTTTGGCTGAGAGTGATCTGTGGGTGAGTCAGTTAGCAACCCATCTGACAACATAAGGGTTGATTTTCAAGTAGAAAAGTTTATCAGTGATGCCCGAATGTGGGATTGTCAAAGTCAAGATAGGCTGCATGCACAGATTTGCCTTTGTCTGTGGCTCTGGTGACATTTTCGAAGAAGTCCACCAGGTTCAACAGGCATGGCCTGACTTTGACAAAACCGTACTGTGTCAGATCAAGGGTTTGGAGATCACCTATACCCTTATTTATAAGGTCCATGATGATTGGTTACATGGCCTTACAGATGAGGCTGGTTAAGCTTATGGGTTTGTAGATGTTCTTCGTGTTTCACTGTTCCAGTCATTACATTTGGGTAATCTGCTGGCAGGTTGCCCTCAGTTGGCCTGAATTCCAAAGTCTTGGGTCCTGCGTCAGTTGCTGTCTTCTCTTCCATGATGTCAGGTCGTCAGGGTTATGAAACATGCAGCCAAAGCCATTTTCTTTAGTCTTTCGTCAAGTGCAGTGCCCGAAGCAGAAGCATTTCACAAGTGCTGGTCGGCCGACTACTGAAATATTCGAGTTTGAGTTTCAGAACCGAAGTCTTCACTAAAGCCAAGTACCCCATTGGGGAAACTTTTTTCTTGCTTTTTACCGATGTCAGAAAAAGTTAATAATTGTATTACTTGTGGGAAGCAAATACATCATAAGGATTTCCATTTATACTATATTCCTTGCCTAGGCCCTGATCACAACATGCCTGGCTGTCGGTTTTGTGCTATTAAGCGTCTGTATATTTTTGCATCTAAGTATTTTGGAAACAGATTTAACTACCCAGAAATGTCATCGGATAGCAATCCAGCTACTGGAGTACATAAAAAAAATTCAAAGAAAAGGACAGAGAAAGGCAGTCGAGATCCAAAACCGACAACGAAGCTTCTCCTAAGCCAGTCGCCAGTTCGTCGATACTCAGTGAGGCGCTTTCGCAGCCCCTGATACCCACTACCTTTGAGTCGCAGGCCTCTACCGACACCCATGTGGAGTCCGGCATGCCGCAAGATACTCAAGGTATTGAATGACCGACGGATGTATCTCCCTCGGATGGTTCCAGAGCCGCTGAGCAGGCACCGGCTTCTGAGGGTGTATTCAGACCTCAACATTTTTATATCAAAACAACGAAAGCTGCAAAACCAAAGGGAGACACCTTCTAAAACTAAAAAACTGATGCCTGAGTGCACAGGCCTCTATGCCTAAAAAACAGATGATCAAAATGAAGACCTTATTACCTTGATCAGGGGTACCCATCCCCCCTCCAGATAAGAGGCCTAGACAAGACACTGGCTATGAATCTTCAGATCAGGTTTCTATTTCTTCTGATTCCTCCTCTGATAAGGAATTATCTTTACCTCCCTATGAGGATTCTGATGCTGAGGAGTCTATTCCATCTGCATCTCCTCCTGAGGACTATTCATTTGGAGAAACCTTGCATACTTTGAGGGAGCATTTTCACTCAGAGAGTCAAGACTTCTCAGAATCAAAAAAGGGGCTCAGGGATTTCCTTCTTCTCCCTCAGCACAAGCCTTTAGCCATTCCCCCTGTTTTAAACGTTGTGGATGATGTGTTTTCTGAGTCAAGCCTGACCCCTGACTCCTTACCTCTGGCTCCCAGTAAGCCTGACAGGTATTACAGGGTCCCTGACTCTCATAAATTTTTATTTAGAAACCCTGCTGCTGATCCTGAAACTATTTCACAGGGTCCAAAGGGAGTTAAGGCCTCAACAGCAAAAAATCCTACCCCCTCCGACAGAGATTCAAGGGCACTGGACAGATGGGGAAAAATGGTTTATACATCTGCAACTTTGGCAGTCAGGGCCTTAAACTGTCAATTTCATATGCTTAAGTGCCAACAACACATTATGGGATTGCTGAAACAGAAAATTATGTTGATTTCAGAATGTGCAGAAAAGAAAGAATTGCAGGAATTATTGCATGCAGCTGAACAAGTTGGAAAGCATACTTTGCAATGTGGTTTTGATTCTTTAGAGGCCTCCTGCAGGGCCACAGTTACTGGATCTGTGATTAGGAGGCATGCCTGGTTAAAGGAACAACATTTGCCTGATCATGTTAAAGGTAAATTGCTAGATGCACCTTTACAGCATGATTCTCTGTTTGGTATTAAGGCAGAAGAGGTTTTAAAGAAAATGGAAGACAAAGCTAAAAGTTTATGCAAACTGTTAAAGATTTCTTACAGGTGCAGCCACCTAGATTAAGTAGACACTGGCCTACAAAAAACTGGTCCTTTCCTGTGTCAGACACTCAAAGGGGCAAATCCAGATGCCTTAAGGGTTCCAGGTACCAGGCTCAAGACCCATACAGGTCAAAGCAATGGGGCGCATCCACCTCCAAATCTGGAGGAGATAAAGCGCAAACCTACAGAAAGCAATTCCAATGACTTCTTTCTGCCTGCACCAAGCACTTATCTTTTGGCAGCACCCATAGGGGAAAATTAGCACTTTTTGCTCAAAATTGGCAGTTAATAACCCAGGACAAGTGGGTACTAAACATCGTATCACAGGGATACAGATTCCATTTCCACACTCTGCCAATGACAAATGGTTGGCCAGATCTGCCAAAAAAACAATGGGCAGAGGCACAGAAACAGGTTACGTCCCTCATGGATATAGGGGCCATTCAGACAGTACCAGAACAGGAAAAAGGACAGGGTTTTTACTCGACTGTTCTTGGTACCCAGAAAGGACAAGGCCTGGCGGCCAGTACTGGATTTATCGATTTTGAACTCTTACCTGGACATTCCAATATTCAAAATGCTCACTTTGCAACAGCTTATGCCCATGCTTGGCAAGAATGCTTGGCTGGTGACTTTAGACCTAAAAGTGGCATACCTGCATGTCCCAATAAGACAATCATGCAGAAGATACCTCAGATTCAAGGCTGGCTTAATGCATTACCAATTCTCAGCACTGCCCTTTGGCTTATCTACTGCACCCAGGGTCTTTACAAAGTGCCTGGCACCAGTAATTGCATTTTGCAGACAAAGAAGTATTCCAATATGTCCTTACTTGGACGACTGTCTCATTCAAGCAGAGAACAAGGACACTCTTCTACCACACCTGGCATTTGTGAAAAGTCTTCTAACATGCCTAGGGTACACAATAAATTGAAAAGAAATCACAACTGGTACCCTCTCAAAATATAACATTCCTGGGTGCAAGCTTGAATACAACTGCCTAGATGGCTTACCTCACGCCAGACAAACAAAGGCAACTGACTACTTACTTCAAACTGATGGCAACAAAAACCCAGTCTTTTGCAAGGCAAATTCTGCAAGCTCTGGGCTATATGGCATCCTGCATCCTACTAATTCCATATGCAAGACTGCAAACCTCCTGGGTCCATCTTGGACTGGATTCTAGTCAACCACCCTGACTATATCTCCAACTCTGGTACCTTACCAGACTCATTAAGTGATCATCTCCCAGCCTTTATTGACCGAAAAACCCAACAGCTCCCACACCAACAACATTATGCCCACTCTCGTAACCTAATTTCAACCCTTCAGTATTCTCTGAAACTCTTAAACTAACAAACTGGGATTCACTAAATACTCTCCCCCTAGATGAAGCACTAGAACTCTTCAATACTACCTTCCTAAGCCCCCCCCCCCGAACAAAAAGAATAAAGTTCAACTCTGCCCCCTGGCTAACTAAAGACACCAAAACTCTTATGAGACAAAGGGACAAAACTTGGAAACTATATAATAAAAATAAAAACCCAGCCTCTTTACTGCAATTTAAGCAACTCCGTAATCATGCTAAAAAACTCATTATGAAAGATAAGAAATCATACTACAACAAACTTCAGTCTACCCTCACTAACAATCCCAAAAAATTCTGGAACTCTATCAATTCACTCTTACATCCAGGTACAAAATCCAATCCCTGTCCAGACAATAAGACAGACAGACACTGAAATCGCAACTCTCTTTAACTCCTTTTTTACTGGCTCCATTGCTCAACTGACTAAATCCTTCTCCACTTCCACCCATTCCCCTAACCCAAAGCCTTCTTCTTCATACATCCCTCACTCCAACTCTCTTAACCCTCCTCCCACTTTCATTCTACAACCCGTGTCTACCACCAGGATCAAACAACTTCTCTTCAAACTCAAACCATGCTCAAATGCCCCTGACAACATCCCATCACTCTTTCTCAAGCTCGCAGCAGATGGCATTGCCATACCTATCAGCATTCTCATAAACAGATCCATCCAAGAATCTTATGTCCCCAAACTTTGGCATGCAGCCCACATTCTGCCACTCCATAAAGGAGGCAAAAATAATACCATCTCTAACTTCCGAACAATAGCTGTTCTTTCTCCAATTTCAAAAATACTTGAAAGATGTATCCACCAGCAACTCATGCCCCACCTCCTCAACAACCATCTCCTCACCCCTACTCAACATGGGTTCCGACCTGGCCACAGTACCATAACTGCTCTTCATTCCTTCCTAGAAATTGTCAACCAAGCACGTGACTCTGGAAATATTGTCTCCACTGTTCTTCTTGACCTTTCTACGGCCTTCGACACAATATCCCACTCTCTCCTTTTCAACCACCTCTCTAACCTCAATCTCTCCCACAAATCTCTTTCTTGGTTCAGAAGCTATCTCTCTGATAGATCCCAAGCTGTGAAATGGAATACTGGTACCTCAAAATTCCTACCTACCCTTACCGGTGTCCCGTAGGGTTCTGTACTCGGGCCTCTACTCTTTAACATTTTTATCAATGATCTCCACTCTTCAATTCCTCATGCTCAAATAGTACAATATGCAGACGACTCCACTGTTATCTGCTCTGCCCCTAGCCTTTCCGAGTTCCAAGGCAAAACCCAATTGGCCTTTACAACCACAGAAACTTGGATGCTTCAAAATCATCTTTCCCTTAATGCCAACAAATCTCACATCATTCTCTTCTCTCCCTCAAAAGCAATGACTCTAGACAAGTCTTCCTTCATAATCTCCAGCCTCTCCCACTCCTCAATAGAAGTTGTTAGTTGTGCTAAACTACTCGGAGTTACCATTGATGAACACCTGAATTTTAATAATCATATTCAAATAAACATAAAAAAAACTCATCTGAAACTCGGTATGCTCTATAGAAATACTAACTTTCTTACTCCATCTTCAAAACAAACTCTCGCCACGACCTACCTTCTCCCTTCTCTACTGTATGGTGCCCCTAGTCTATCTAATCTCACCACTTCTATCTCCTCAAAACATGAAAGTTGCTACTATAAAATTGCCAAATTCGCTACTAACTCCCCCCATTCTACTCACCATTGCATCTGCCTTCGTAGGCTCCAATGGCTAGAACTCCCTAATCAACTCGATTTCCTCCAACTTACTACTGCACACAAACTAATTTTTAACCCTACTGCTTGCCCTGCATTATCCAATAGCTTGACCTTATATACTCCTCCGAGGCCCCTAAGATCTAGCCACCAAAATCTTATATCTGTGTACAGACCCAAGCGACCCCTGGCCAACTCCTACTTTCTTACACTACAGGAAAAAAATGGAACTCGCTTCCTTCCCTCCTAAGAGTCACTACAAGCTATGAACAGTTCAAATCCCTTCTCCATTCTCACCTTTCCCAAAATTGGAAATGTAATTGTATACTCCCTACCTAGATCTTATTTCATCCTAGTTCCTTTCTCCCATACCCCTGGTTCCCCTTCTTCAGTCTCGGTCCTTAGCTCCCCTCCCTCTTCCTCTTATCTTCTCCCCCCTCCCTGACTTCACCCTTTACTTCCTTCAAGTGCTCTCTTCCCTCTGCCCACCTGTATGCTTAGTCTCACATTTGAATCTTTTTGCCTTTTTCTTAAGGTGTTCTTCTGGTCTCTATCTTAAAAGGATCACTACTCTATCTGTTTTTCTGCTATCTTCCTCCTGACCTCCCTTCTCCTTTAAACTTTTTGCTTCTCCTTCGCTTCTCCTATGCATTCCTGTTCTTGCATTCAAACTCATTCTATATTTTCCTTCTTCTTTACTACTTCACTTAACATTATAGTTGCATAAAAACAAGATTTTCTTATGTATACTGCCTAATGTACCTCATCTTTGAAGAATTGTTAAAATATTGTGCTATTAGAACTCAGAGTGTTTTTGTGTATAATGTATTAGTTTACACTCCTTCTGCTGTGTTTGTACAATGTATTGTCATCAATATATGCTTGTATTTTTGTGTGCAATGTATTACTTTATTGTATTATCATGGAGCTTTTCTCCCCGGGCCTCCACTGAAAACGGGCTTTCAAGCCCAGTGGACTTCCCCGGTTATCAAACTGGAAATAAATAAATAAATAAAATGAGGAAACTTCAATGGTACCTAAAAAGGTTTATGGAGTCAACATTCACACAGTCTGGAAACAATAATTCCTCTCATCCCCTGCCTGCAGCAGGAGTTTCTATGGTGGGCAAAGGCCTGTCACCAAAACATGGGACGGCCCTTCACTCTATCCCCTCCCAGCCAAACCTTAACAACAGACGCATCAGATTATGCCTGGGGGGCCCACATGGCAGGAAGATGCATTCAGGGCTTATGGGCACCAAATCAAATGCACCTACATATCAACCAGAAAGAGATGCTAGCTGTTCAAAATGCCCTAACAGCGTTCAAGGACTTACTTCATCCAGGACAACTACTGATAAAGACGGACAACACCACAGTCGTGTGGTATATAAACAAACATGGGGGCACACACTCATACCCCCTTTGCAGATTAGCCATGGCACTGTGGGACACAGCTTTGAGCTACCATATAATCTTCAAGCTCAATTCCTGCCAGGAAAACAAAATACTCTGGCAGATGATTTAAGCAGAAACCTTATGGATCCTCACGAGTGGAAACTAAATCCACAAGTCTTCAGCATGATAGCAGAGAGATGGGGGAGCCCAGACATAGACCTATTTGTCTCTCCTCAAAATTATTAACTGAAAAGATTCTGCACTAGGACTTATCACAGACAAGCATGGAAAGTGGACGCCCTATCTTTCAGTTGGAAAAACCTATCAGTTTACGCCTTTTCTCCTCTGCTTCTTCTACCCAAGGTCCTCCTAAAAGTCAGACAAGAGAAGCAAAGATGATATTAATTGTCCCGGACTGGCCCCGCCAATACTGATACCCAATCCTAAGGAACTTGTCTCAATACCCAGCTTGGACCCTGCCTCAAAAACCACAACTACTGTCCCAGAAAAAGTCAGATCCTGCACAATCAACTACAGACTCCGAACCTGGCAGCATGGCTAATCCTGTAATCATACAGATGACACCTCTCAGTAAAGCTGTGATGGATGTCATTTTGGAAGCCAGAAGGCCTAGTACTAGAAAATCTTATGCTGACAAATGGAAGAGATTCTGTGCTTGCAATCCAGCACAAGGAACTGATACAGCAGAACCACAATTTCCTCAGATATTACAATACTTAACTGAGATGCTTGACAAAGGCCTATCTTTTTCATCAATCAAAATCCATGCCTCTGCCATTTCGGCTCATTACAATATAAAGCCACCAATCTTTTCTCATCGTTTACTAAAGCGGTATCTTAGAGGAGCCAAAAATTTAAGGCCTCCTAGAAGATCGCCATTACCTGCATGGGACCTCAATTATGTGTTGGAAAAGCTCACTCTGCCTACATTTGAACCAGCTGCTACCGCTGATATAAAGTTCTTATCATGGAAGACAGCTCTGCTACTAGCAATTACTTCAAGAAGAGTTTCAGAGCTACAGGCCCTCATGGCTGTAGAGCCTTTTATAATATTTTACTCAGACAGGGTGTCTCTGAGGACAAATCCTACTTTTATGCCTAAGGTCGTTTCCAGTGTGGCTCTTAACCAAACAATTCATCTGCCAACTTTTTATCCAAATCCACTGAACAAAGGGGAGAGAATTCTGCATTCCTTGGATGTACACAGACAGCTAAGATTCTACTTGAGCAGGACTAAAGCTCTAAGAAAAACTGAGCAATTACTAGTGTCATATGCTGCAGAATCAAAAGGAAAGGCCATTTTAAAGCAGACAATTTCAAAGTGGATAAGCCATTGCATCCGTTTCTGCTACTTACACCATGGCAAACCTGTGCCCAAGGGCATTAGGTCTCACTCCACCTTGGCTGCAGCTACTTCAGCAGCCTTTCTCAGAGGAGTACCAACCAAGGACATTCTAGAGGCTGCTACTTGTAGTTCTGTTCACACCTTTACAAAGCATTACCATTTGCCTCTCTACTCTAAGTCCAGGGCAGGCTTTGCCACTGCAGTGCTGCAGGGCCTTATAGCTTCACCTAATGCTGTTTAGCTCCAGCTTCCCAACCATAGCTTTGGGATTCTACCCAAATGTAATGACTGCAACAGTGAAACACGAAGAACATAGTACAGTTGTGTACACTTACCATAAATGTAGATGTTAGAGTGTATTCACTGTTGCAGTCCAGGTTACCCTCCCGCCATCCCCGTGTCCTTCTACAGTTTATCTTTCCTTCTCTATCTTCTACAACCTATGTGGTGTATTTTGCTTGTAGATGAAGGTAAAGTTTATATTGATGCATGTATGTATTTATATAAATATTTAGAATATTGCTACCTTTTTTTGGGGCACCTGACATCGGGGGCAAGAAAAACTAAAGAAAATGGCGTCGGCTGCATGTTTTATACCCCTGACAACCTGACATCATGGAAGAGAAGACAGCAACCAACGCAGGACCCAAGACTTTGGCATTCAGGCCGACTGAGGGCAACCTGCCAGCAGATTACCCAAATGTAATGACTGAAACAGTGAATACACTTGAACATCTACATTTATGGTAAGTGTACACAACTGTACTTTCCCAGAGTCTGCTACTGTAACCCCTTTATGAAGGGGGGAGACGGTTGCTGTTTTCCATTCAGTAAGGACAAAACCAGTACTCAGCCTGTGGTTGAAAAGAGTACCTAATGGAGTTGCTAACTCATGATGATGTGTAGTCCAATCTCACCTTCATTTTTACATATGGGTTTGGAGCCGATCCTCCGCTCTAACTCGGCCGATTTACAAGCTCGAAGACTTCTGGTTGGCTCGTGGCCAAGCAGGTATCCCATAGTGCACCAGTACAAACCCCAGATCTTGTTTGCCGCGTAGACGAGTTCAGTTGTGCTTCTCTTGGCTCTGGCTAAGTGTTAAAATTCTTCTATTTAAATTTTGTATTACAGTTATTACGGTGTTGTAAGATGATATTATCTTAGGCAGTATTGTTGTTTGCCCTTTTCAGTGCATTCTTAGCTTAAACTTGTTGTTAGTTTGGTATCCTGTGTGCCAGTTTAGAGTTCTTATAGGCGCCGTTGCGCTTTTTTTCTTATCAGGTAGTTTGTTAGTTTGTGGCGGTTTTCCGCTAATAGTTAACAGAGGCTTTTGTTATTCTGTTGTTTTTCTAGACCGTTATTGGCAGCTTAATTTCCTTAATCTGAGATTGTATTTTTGGCAGGGATCCGCTGTTTATTTGCTAAGGGTTGGAGTTCCTCCCTTAGTAAGTTAGTTTTTTCTTCTAATTGTTCCACATAGAGTTATATACAGTTTTCTGTGTGTGTGCATTTTCTGGTCTGTTTAAATTAGAAGACCCAGTTTCTGTCTCACCGGGCTAGGCCCATTTAAGTTAGAGGACCTAATCCTTGTGGTACTTTGTTCTGTACAGCTAGGCCTGTTTTAGTTACAGGACCTAAAAATTGTTACCACATAGAGTTATTTACAGTTTGTGTGTGTGCGTTTTCTGGTCTGTTTAAATTAGAAGACCTAGTTTCTGTTTCACCGGGCTAGGCCCGTTTAAGTTAGAGGACCTAGTCCTTGTGATACTTTCTTCTGTAGGGCTAGGCCCATTTTAGTTAGAGGACCTAGTCCTCTTCCCTCATTCTTCTTCTTCTTCTTCCTTTCCTGTGTGTGTGTGTGTGTGTGTGTGTGTGTGTGTGTGTGTGTGTGTGTGTGTGTATAATGTCTAAAGAGAGTAAGGAGCACAATTACAGGAGAGAAAGAACAAGCTTATACTCAAGGGTTTACTAAAACCATCTTTGAGGAAGTTGTATCCAGTTCTTCAGCTTCCTCCAAGTCTGGCAAATCTAAGTCTTCAAAAAGGCCTTCTCCGGCACTGGCTGGTGTCTTGGAGCCACCTTCTAAACAGTCCAAATCTGCCTTCTCGACTCCACTGCCTTTGGAGCCAAAGGAGAGCACTGTTGTGGTGTCAGAGTCTGTTCCAAGTGTTTCTGAGCCGATCTCGGAACCAACTGAATCAGCAATTGAATCTGCTTCTCTGAGCCGGTCTGTGGATTCCCTACCGGTTTCCATGTTACTAAAGTCTCCAGTGCCCCCTAGATCAAGATCCCCTACTATGTCTTCCAGATCTTCGAGGAGCTTTTCATAAGAAGATGTGGAGAGGCTAGTGTTGAGACTCCTGAAGTCGTCTGTCTTACCACAATTATTGTTGGCTCCGACCCAGTCGGCTCCAGAGCCACTCAATCCAGCTTTGCCCTTGTCTGCTATTCCTCCTCTGAGCCATATTGGCCCTTCGGAGTCAGAGTGCTTGGTGCCACCGGAGGTACTATCTGTTCCAGCTCCCTTTGTCGCTGCTTTGGAGCCGGGTTCTGCTCAGACACGCATGGTGCCGTCTGTCATGTCCATGGGCTGAAGCTCTCTTGTCGGCTCCGAAGTCGACCTTTGTCTCTTCGGAGTGGGGGAGGTCTTCGAAGCCAGAGAGTCGGCGTTTGAGATGATGAGCATGCTGTCTCATTCCCCAGCCCCTACCAGTGGTACCAGCACTCTTCCCCCGAGAGCACCCACTTCGGTCTCAGCCCCTACTCTCTTCGAAGACAGCAGAGACCGTCAGCCTCAGGAGCCATCGGCTGGTGGCCCCCACTCTTCCGAGGCCTACCCAGAATGCCCTTTTGAGGAGCCTCCCCGGAAGAGACTATTTAAGAGGAAGCATGTTGACTCCCAGGATGAGTCCTTGACATCAGACACTGACCTCGAGGAGTCAGAAGGGTCCCCCAAGTCGTCCTCTGATGATGTCTCCTTCGTGGACATCGTGCAGATTCTTAAGCAGAGGTGCGACTGGCCCACTGTCAACCCTTCTGATGAGGAGTTGGTGTACCTGAAGGCTTTCGGGTCTCAACCTTCTGCCTCTTGAGTGTCTCCACCTTTTGACTAATGGATCTAGTTAGTCGAAAGGTGTGGGATACGCCTGATGCCTTGGCGCCAGTCCCCAGGAGATCCAGTAAGTTTCTGTCTACCCCTCCTGGTAAAGAGTTTTTGTCTAAGGGCGTTCCCTAGATGCCATGGTGGTGGCAGCAGCCACAAAGAAGGAGCTGTTGGAGACTTCATCCTCTGTTCATCTGCCAAATAAGGAATCTTGACAGATGGACAGATTTGGGAAGCGTATATTTAGTCCAGCAGCATTTACCCTTTGATCGTTGAACTATCTCACTCACTTCACGAGATTACAGAGGGATCTCCTCAAGGAGTTAGGAGATTCTATACAAGGTGCGTGTACTGAGGGAGTCCCTCACAAGATCTCTGCTCAGTTGTCCACCTTAAATTCTATAGTTAACTCCTCCATGCGGCTGATCTCCTATGCGGCTGATGGAGTGAGTAGAGCAGCTGGTTCAGGAGTTGCCCTGAGGCGTCACTCTTGGATGCGCTTGTGTAATTTTGCGGAACCGTTCAAGTCTACTTTCACCAATGCCCCATTTGATGGTTCCTCATTGTTTGGTTCCAAGGTGAAAGACACACTCACTCAGTGTGAGCAAGAAGGAAAGATGCTTTCTGCCGTGGTAGTATGTTTTACTGTTCCCTCTCGACCATACCCCAAAGGTCAAAGGGGCAGTAAAATGTGCTTCAAAAAGTCCCAGAGGGTCTTTCCGGACACACAGGGTGAATCCTCCTTCAGAGGCAGAGGAGGAGGAAATAGGAGACGTTGCCATAGAGGCAGGGGCGGTCCGCAATACCAGCAAGGCCGTGATTCCTTTCGGGGACGGCCTTATCAGCGCTCCTGATGTGAGGCCCGACTGTGTTTCTCTGGGGCCAGTCGGGGGTCGCATTTCTTTCTATCCAGGAGCCTGGCTAAATATCACTCAAGACAAGTGGGTACAAAGAGTTGTTATCAGAGGCTATATCATACCCTTTTCCCTTCCACCATTTGTTCCCAAGAAGATCCCAGATGTACCACCTAACCACAGGGATCAGGCAACTGTGAAGATCAACAAGTTTTAAAAAGAGTCATCCAGTCCATCCCAGCAGACCAGATAGGATCTGGAACTTACTCCAGGTTCTTTTTAGTACCAAAATGAACCGGAGATTGGAGGCCAATATTGGATCTCAGCAGGTTAAACGAATGCGTGAAGGACAGGTTTTGGATGGTAACTCTGCAGTCAATACTCCCGTTGTTAGGGAAAGACTATTGGATGTGCTCTCTAGATCTCCAAGATGCCTACTACCATATAAAAATGGACAAGGTGTCCAGGAGCCATCTACGCTTCTGACTGAGAGCCAGTCATTATCAGTTTCATGCTCTGCCTTTGGTCTCACCACAGCCCCCAGGGTGTTCACCAAATGCATGGCAGTAGTGACAGCTCACCTGAGACGTCAAGGATTCCAGGTGTTTCCATTTTTGGACGACTGGCTCCTGAACATCGCCACCAGGCATCTACTCCTCCAAAACAGAGACGCCACTATTCAACTTTGTGCTCAGTTAGGGATCTCCATAAATTGGGAAAAATCTGCATTATTGCCCTCTCAATCTGTGATTTTTATAGGTGCAGAGGTAGACACAGTGAACTTGACAGCTCGTCTCCCTGCCGACAGGGCACAAAACTTAATCTTTCAAATTCAACGTCTTCTTCCATTGCGGAAGGTCAAGGCGAAGTGGGTTCTTCAGCTCCTCTGGACTATGGCATTCACCGTTCTATTAGTACGATTAGCCAGGTTGCACACGAGAATTCTCCAGTGGCTTCTGTCTTCCCAACGGTCCTTCCAATATCTCCCGCTGAGTCATCCTATCCTGCTGACGGAATCATGCAAGAAGGACCTTCTTTGGTGGATAGCTCCCAACCAGTTGATCATGGGCGCTTCCTTTGTTCCTTCCCAACCTGTTGCCACTGTGACCACGGATGCCTCCCAGATCGGGGGGGGGGGGGGCATCATCTCGGCAGGACTGTCCAAGGCACATGGCAAAAACATGACACTCACCTGCATATCAATGTTCTGGAGATGAGGGCGGTGCTCCTGGCATTGCAAGCACTTCAAGACCTTCTTCCTCTCAGGACTATTGCGATCAGGCAGCATGTCAGTAGTTTGGTATATCAACAAACAGGGCGGTACCAGATCTTACCCACTCTTGTCGAGAGGCCATGCGAGTTTGGGAATGGGCGATTTCTTCCCAGTGCTTTCTGGTTACAACGCACATTCCAGGGACGACCAACGTGATAGCCGACAAGCTCAGCCAGATGATCCTCCTGCCTCACGAGTGGTCTCTGAAACAGGAAACAGCAGAACAGATTTTCTGCAAATGGGGACAGCCTTGCTATGACCTCTTTGCCAGCCCAGTCAATACCAAATGCAGCAGCTATTTTTCCCTCATTCCCCCTCTGGAGGAAGACACCCAGACACACTCTGGCTCACGATTGGCCCATGGGACTTCTGTATGCATTTCCTCTCATTTCCAAAGTGATTCAGAAAGCCAGTCAGCTGGGAAGCAAGTTGATCCTCGTTGCTCCTTACTGGGCTCGTCTGGTCTGGTTCCCTTTTCTCGAGCCTCTTCTCCTGGATGATCCTTGGACCCTGGACCCAGCTCCAGATCTGTTGACTCGCGTGTCCGCTTCGCTACATCCCTCAATCCACTCCCTCAGGTTGACAGCGTGGCTGCTCCAGTTCCATCCCTAGTCAGGCCTCATGATGTATCATCCTCAGTATCACATATTCTTATGTCCTCCCATAAACCTTAAACTAGAAGGCTGTATGGCAGTAAATGGAAAAGATTTTCTATTTGGGCACAGAAAATGAATGTAGATCCCTACACTACTTCTATCCCTGTGATTTTGGAATTTCTCTCTGAGCTTTTTTAACAAGGAGCTTCCGCCGCCACTATCAGAGTCCATTTGGTGGCAATTTCTCATTTTCACTTAGGGTTTCCAGATACCAATTTAATGTCTCATAAGCTATGCAAGACCTTTTTGAAAGGAATCACTCTTTTGATACCACCACTGCAAGAACCTGTGGCTTCATGGTATTTAAATTCTCCCCAGTTTGAACCTTCACACTCATCTTCATTGAAATTTTTGTCTTGGAAGACTTTGTTTTTGGTAGCTATTATGTCAGATAGATGGGTATCGGAGCTACAAGCCTTGTTTGTTAAGCCACCTTATTTGGTCTTTCACAAGGACAGGGTGTCACTGCATACTAATCCCTCCTTTGTTCCCCTGCTACCTTAATTCAATCTATAGAACTCCCAGTTTTCTTCCCTAATCACTGTAATGCAGCTGAATACCGTTTTCATCAGCCGGACGTTCATAGACAACTACGTTTTTATTTACAGCGGACCAAGGAATTTAGGAAATCAGATCAACTATTAATTTCATTTTCTGACTCCAGATTGGGCTTACCAGTTTCTAAAGTGACACTATCTAACTGGATTTCCAGTTGCATAGCCTTTATCTACAGTTCGGAGGGCAGACCTTTATCTTGCAAGATCAAGGCTCATTCTATCAGGTCGCTGTCTACCTCTGCAGCCTTTCAAGCCAGGGTCCCACTTGATATTTGTGCAGCAGCTAAGTAGGCTAACCCTCGCACTTTTATTACACATTGTAAATTGGATTTAGCTTCCAGGGGTAGAGCATCCTTTGGCTCCACTGTGCTTAGGAGTATTTTCCAGTGAGCCACCCAAGAGTAAGGCACTAGGGACGCTGTCCCATATGTACAAATGAAGGTGAGATTGGACTACACAACATAGAGAAGTTATGTACTCACCATAACGTTCCATGTTAGTAGTCCATCGTGGGGCTGCCACTGGTTCAGTTATTAAGTAGGCACGCCTGGCTTAAGGATCAGAATTTGTCAGAGCATGTTAAGACTAGAATTCTGGATGCTACTATTCAGTCTGAAGTTTTGTTTGGACCTCCTGTGAGTCTGTATTAAAGAAAATGGAGGACAAGGCTAAGTCTATGCAGACTGTTAAAGATTTTTGCAGGTGCAACCTCCAAAGTTTAGTAGAAATTGGCCTGCTAAAGGATGGACGTTCTTCTTCTGATTCTCAGTGTAGGGGCAGATCTAGGCGTGGTAGGGGCAGAGCTCAGAGTTCCTTCAGACCTAGAACATGGAGTTCGCCTGCACAGTCTGCAGGTGAGGGCAGGGGTCAGTCCTTTTGTAAACAGACCCAATGACCTGCATTTTCAGCTGCCAGATTCCTCTTGCCTGGCAGCTCCTTTGGGAGGAAAGTTAGCACTTTTCAAGCAAAATTGGCTTTTGGTCACCCAGGACAAATGGGTGTTGGACATTATAAACCGAGGCTACAAGTTTTATTTCCATACATTACCTCCTTTCAAGGGTATGCCAGACGTTCCTCCTCGACAAAGGATAGAGGCTCACAAACAGATTTCTTTACTTCTTCAAATAGGAGCTATACAGCCAGTTCCTCTGTCAGAAGTGGGCCTAGGATTTTATTCTCGCCTGTTTCTAGTTCCAAAGAAAGGGAACACATGGAGACCAATTTTGGATTTATCTATCCTCAACACTTACCTGGACATTCCAAAGTTCAAGATGCTGACGTTACAACAGCTTTTACCTCTGTTGGGAAAAGATCACTGGATGGTAACTCTGGATCTCAAAGAGGCTTATCTTCATGTTCCTATCAGGCCAAGTTGCAGGAGGTACCTGCGTTTTCGAGCTGGAAATTTACATTATCAGTTCTCTGCTATCTACTGCGCCCAGAGTGTTCACAAAGGTTCTGGCTCCAGTGATAGCCTTTTTCAGGTTAAGAGGAATTCAGATTTATCCTTATTTGGACGATTGCCTGATTATTGCTCAAGAGAAGGACGAACTTCTTCATCATCTACAGTATGTGAGGGCAGTGTTAAGATGCCTAGGGTATTCTGTGAACGAAACAAAGTCCAGTCTAGTACCCTCTCAAGACGTGTGCTTTCTGGGTGTGAGACTGAATACAGCTTCCCAGATGGCCTTTTTGACCCCGGACAAACAAAGAAGCCTTTCTCTTTATTTCCATCAAATGTCTCCACAGTCCAGGCTGACTGCAAGGACAGTCCTTCAAGCCTTGGGGTTCATGGCATCTTGTATTCTGGTGCTTCCCAATGCCAAACTGCATATGAGGAAGCTTCAATGGTATCTCAAAAATGTATGGACACAACACTGCCAAGATCTAGACACTGTCATTCAGATAATACCTTGCATTCAGAAGGAATTTTTGTGGTGGGCTCAGGAATGTCACCTAAACAAGGGACTCTCTGTGACCCGACCAGAGGCGAGTCAGATTCTAACGACAGATGCCTCGGACAAGGCTTGGGGAGCACACCTCAATGGAAAATGGGTGCAAGACACGTGGCC
This sequence comes from Protopterus annectens, assembly GCF_019279795.1. NCBI lineage: Eukaryota > Metazoa > Chordata > Ceratodontiformes > Protopteridae > Protopterus > Protopterus annectens. The sequence continues at coordinate 425,828,608 of NC_056747.1, read as the reverse complement.
TGTCAGACTTCAACATTTGCATATCAACTTGAAAGAGATGTTAGCAGTCCAGTTTGCATTAATGGCTTTCAAGGATATACTTCATCCAGGGCAGATGTTGATTCAAACAGACAACACGACTGTCATGTGGTACATCAACAAGCAAGGGGGAACCCATTCATACCCTCTTTGCAGGCAAGCGATGATTTTGTGGGAGACTGCTCTCAGTTTACAACTCAATCTTCAGGCAAGGTTTCTGCCAGGAGCACAGAACTCCTTAGCAGATGTGTTGAGCAGACAAATAGTGGATCCTCACGAGTGGAAATTGGATCCTCATGTATTCCAGCAGTTGACAGTGTTATGGGGGACTCCAGACATAGATCTGTTCGCTTCTCCACTAAATTACCAGTTGCCAAAGTTTTGCACAAAACAGTTTCATCACACAGCTTGGAAGGTGGATGCTCTGTCATTCAGTTGGAACAATCTTCATGTCTATGCCTTTCCACCTCTGCCTCTCCTTCCCAAGGTACTCTTGAAAGCCAGACAAGACAAGCCAGCCATGATTCTGATAGCACCGGATTGGCCTCGACAGCACTGGTACCCACTTCTGAGGAGTTTAGTGAGGGAGCCTCCATGGCCTCTACCTTTAATTCCACATCTTTTGTCTCAGGAGGGCAGTCACTTCCTCAATGTCAGGATTCAGTCTCTGCATCTAACAGTCTGGCATATTCTGTTCTAGACCCTGGAGGGTCTCAGCTTCCACAACAAGTTTTGAATGTTATTTTGGAGGCCAGAAGGCCTAGTACCAGGAAAGTTCTACGGATAAATGGAGGAGATTTTTTTATTTGGAGCAAAGCAAAGGCATTTGATGTTTCCAAGCCTAATTTAAGTGCTTCTCTTCAATACCTTACTGAGTTATTGGACAAAGGTTTGTCTTTCTCCTCTATAAAGATTCATGCTGCAGCCATTTCTGCTCACTATGATTGTGATCCTCCTTTATTCTCTCATCCTGTGTTTAAGCAATTTCTTAGAGGGGCAAAGAACTTAAGACCCCATGTAGAGCTCCTACTCCTGCTTGGGATCTCAATTTTGTGTTGGAAAACTTACTCTACAACCTTTTGAGCCTGCAGCTACTGACGAATTAAAGTATTTGTCATGGAAGACTGCTTTTTTGTTGGCCATTACTTCTGCAAGAAGGGTTTCTGAATTACAGGCCCTTATGGCAGTGGAGCCTTTCCTAATTTTTCATAAGGACAGGGTATCTTTGCGTACTAATCCTTCCTTTATGCCTAAAGTGGTTTCTAGTGTGGCTTTAAATCAAACTATTCATTTGCCTACTTTTTATGCAAACCCCCAAAATAAAGGGGAGAAGATTTTGCATACTTTGGATATTCACAGGCAGTTACGTTATTACTTGAGCAGAACCAAGGAGTTCAGACAGTCTCAGCAGTTGTTTGTTTCTTTTGCTTTGGGTTTTCAGGGTAAACCTGTGTCAAAACAAACTATTTCTAAATGGATTGGGAGTTGTATTTCTTTCTGTTATTCCCATCATGGTAAGGAGGTTCCGGCTGGAGTTAGACCTCATTCCACTAGGGCTACTGCCACTTCTACTGCCTTTCTAAGAGGGGTAGCTACAAAAGATATTTTGGAAGCAGCTACTTGGAGTTCAGTACATACTTTCTCTAAACATTACCACCTTCCTCTTTATTCTAAATCTAGGGCTGGGTTTGCCACTGCAATATTACAGGGCATTTTAGCAGCCCTTAATGCTTTGTGATATTTCCATCCTCCCATTCCCGTTGCTTTGGGATTCTAGCCATAAGTAAGGACTGCAGCAATGTGAGATGAAGAACATAGTACAGTTTTGTACCTACCATAAATGTAGATGTTCGAAGATCCACATTGCTGCAGTCCAATTTACCCTCCCTCCTTCCCCACTGCTGTTTGTTATGTTTATATAGTTTGGGTGATGGTTGTTGTTGGACATGCTTTTGGGAGGTATTCTGTTTTTGGCTGTGGCCTCTATGTTTAGGGCCTTCTGACATCTGGGGCAAGAAAAGACTGAGGATATGATGTCGGTCATGCGCTTTTATACCCTGACGCTCTGATGTCAGTTCTAGGCGCCCATGACCGACGTCAGCCTAATACTTTGGTATTCGGGCCGACCGAGGACAGCGGACTACCCATAAGTAAGGACTGCAGCAATGTGGATCTTCGAACATCTACATTTATGGTAGGTACAAAACTGTACTTTTCATGCTCTGCCTTTGGTCTCACCACAGCCCCCAGGGTGTTCACCAAATGCATGGCAGTAGTGACAGCTCACCTGAGACGTCAAGGATTCCAGGTGTTTCCATTTTTGGACGACTGGCTCCTGAACATCGCCACCAGGCATCTACTCCTCCAAAACAGAGATGCCACTATTCAACTTTGTGCTCAGTTAGGGATCTCCATAAACTGGGAAAAATCTGCATTATTGCCCTCTCAATCTGTGATTTTTATAGGTGCAGAGGTAGACACAGTGAACATGACAGCTCGTCTCCCTGCCGACAGGGCACAAAACGTAATCTTTCAAATTCAACGTCTTCTTCCATTGCGGAAGGTCAAGGCGAAGTGGGTTCTTCAGCTCCTCTGGACTATGGCTTTCACTGTTCTATTAGTACGATTAGCCAGGTTGCACACGAGAATTCTCCAGTGGCTTCTGTCTTCCCAACGGTCCTTCCAATATCTCTCGCTGAGTCATCCTATCCTGCTGACGGAATCATGCAAGAAGGACCTTCTTTGGTGGATAGCTCCCAACCAGTTGATCATGGGCGCTTCCTTTGTTCCTTCCCAACCTGTTGCCACTGTGACCACGGATGCCTCCCAGATCGGGGGGGGGGGGCATCATCTCGGCAGGACTGTCCAAGGCACATGGCAAAAACATGAGGCTCACCTGCATATCAATGTTCTGGAGATGAGGGCGGTGCTCCTGGCATTGCAAGCACTTCAAGACCTTCTTCCTCTCAGGACTATTGCGATACAATCAGGCAGCATGTCAGTAGTTTGGTATATCAACAAACAGGGCGGTACCAGATCTTACCCACTTTTGTCGAGAGGCCATGCGAGTTTGGGAATGGGCGATTTCTTCCCAGTGCTTTCTGGTTACAACGCACATTCCAGGGACGACCAACGTGATAGCCGACAAGCTCAGCCAGACGATCCTCCTGCCTCACGAGTGGTCTCTGAAACAGGAAACAGCAGAACAGATTTTCTGCAAATGGGGACAGCCTTGCTACGACCTCTTTGCCAGCCCAGTCAATACCAAATGCAGCAGCTATTTTTCCCTGATTCCCCCTCTGGAGGAAGACACCCAGACACACTCTGGCTCACGATTGGCCCATGGGACTTCTGTATGCATTTCCTCTCATTTCCAAAGTGATTCAGAAAGCCAGTCAGCTGGGAAGCAAGTTGATCCTCGTTGCTCCTTACTGGGCTCGTCTGGTCTGGTTCCTTTTTCTCGAGCCTCTTCTCCTGGATGATCCTTGGACCCTGGACCCAGCTCCAGATCTGTTGACTCGCATGTCAGCTTCGCTACATCCCTCAATCCACTCCCTCAGGTTGACAGCGTGGCTGCTCCACTTCCATCCCTAGTCAGGCCTCAAGATGTATCATCCTCAGTATCACATATTCTTATGTCCTCCCATAAACCTTAAACTAGAAGGCTGTATGGCAGTATATGGAAAAGATTTTCTATTTGGGCACAGAAAATGAATGTAGATCCCTACACTACTTCTATCCCTGTGATTTTGGAATTTCTCTCTGAGCTTTTTTAACAAGGAGCTTCCGCCGCCACTATCAGAGTCCATTTGGTGGCGATTTCTCATTTTCACTTAGGGTTTCCAGATACCAATTTAATGTCTCATAAGCTATGCAAGACCTTTTTGAAAGGAATCACTCTTTTGATACCACCACTGCAAGAACCTGTGGCTTCATGGTATTTAAATTCTCCCCAGTTTGAACCTTCACACTCATCTTCATTGAAATTTTTGTCTTGGAAGACTTTGTTTTTGGTAGCTATTATGTCAGATAGATGGGTATCGGAGCTACAAGCCTTGTCTGTTAAGCCACCTTATTTGGTCTTTCACAAGGACAGGGTGTCACTGCATACTAATCCCTCCTTTGTTCCCCTGCTACCTTAATTCAATCTATAGAACTCCCAGTTTTCTTCCCTAATCACTGTAATGCAGCTGAATACCGTTTTCATCAGCCGGATGTTCATAGACAACTACGTTTTTATTTACAGCGGACCAAGGAATTTAGGAAATCGGATCAACTATTAATTTCATTTTCTGACTCCAGATTGGGCTTACCAGTTTCTAAAGTGACACTATCTAACTGGATTTCCAGTTGCATAGCCTTTATCTACAGTTCGGAGGGCAGACCTTTATCTTGCAAGATCAAGGCTCATTCTATTAGGTCGCTGTCTACCTCTGCAGCCTTTCAAGCCAGGGACCCACTTGATAATATTTGTGCAGCAGCTAAGTGGGCTAACCCTCGCACTTTTATTACACATTGTAAATTGGATTTAGCTTCCAGGGGTAGAGCATCCTTTGGCTCCACTGTGCTTAGGAGTATTTTCCAGTGAGCCACCCAAGAATAAGGCACTAGGGACGCTGTCCCATATGTACAAATGAAGGTGAGATTGGACTACACAACATAAAGAAGTTATGTACTCACCATAACGTTCCATGTTAGTAGTCCATCTCACCCTTTATTTTTACCAACCCGTCCTCCTGCCCCCATCGTGGAAGATCTGGAGGTAACAATAATAATAATTTGGTTGTCTTTGGTTGGAGACCCTTTAGTATTGGTTTGTCTGTTATGGATTTTTCTTCTAGTGAGCAGCAAACAAGATCTGGGGTTTGTACTGGTGCACTATGCGATACCTGCTTAGCCACGAGCCAACCAGAAGTCTTCGAGCTTGTAAATCGGCCGAGTCGGAGCCGAGGATCGGCTCAGAACCCATATGTAAAAATGAAGGGTGAGATGGACTACCAACATGGAATGTTATGGTGAGTACATAACTTCTTTTATTAGACCATTTAAAACGCAACCTGGGATGTGATCCGGTCACATAAAGGCTGTGTTTTTGGTCTTAGAGAGAACATTAATGACTTGCTCTTTGGAGATTCAAGGTAGGGAAGATGTAGAGATAATGCTTTGTGGAATGTTTGGAGGGGACAGAGGATGATATTTTCACCGAACCTGTTGGCTAATAGGTTAGTTATTTTCACAGGATCAATGGGTGTGATGCCCTCCACAGCTAGTTCAGCACACATCTGGGTCCTACTTTTTAGGTTACAAATATAGCTGAAAAATCCTTATGGCTATCCTTAGCTATGGTTGCTAAACTTTTTTCGAAGTTGCTCTTAGAGGATTTTACAATTCGTCTTATTTTTCTGTTCAAACAGAAGAGGGTGTTCTTCCAGTGATGAGACATCTCTCTTTTTTTATTCTTAGACAGCAACTTCTTTCTCTTGTTTAAATTATTAATGCTAGATATCCTCAAGGGAGGTTTGTTTTTTCTTGAGGATCTTGTTTTGATCCTATCAGGTACAGCTGTCAATAGATTTGTGTAAGTGTTTGTAAAGGGAACTTGTGTATACCTTAGTATAGTTGTCAATGTCATCTGGGTCCTATAGTTGTGATGGTGCAATGGTCACCCGTGCTGGGGAGGACCAGTTCAAGAATATCTGAGCCCATTGTGGGGTTGCATACTGTTTGATGTGAAGTTGTTTAATCTCGCCATTCATTCTTCACTGATGGGTCCGGATCCGATCCTTGGCTCCGACACGGTCGTTTAGCAAAGCTCAAAGATTACCAGTAGCTCGAGACCAAGCCCCTTATCCCATGATGCACTGCTGGAATTACCTCAGATCTAGTTTGCAGCAGCACTGATCTCTTGGTTTCCAGCATTGCTCGAGACTTTTTGTGGGATTTTTCTACATATTTGCAAGTTTTTCTTCATATTTCTCTTGTATATATCTATTGCTTAGATAGAGTTAGACTGAAAAGTGTTCCCCTTTCCCTTTTATAACTTGCTACGTTTTGCGTAACTTGTTGCTTCTGGCCTCTGCCTCAGTAGTTTAGAACAGTTAGGAGAATATATTTATTCTCTATTGTATTATTATTTAGAGTGGCCCTTTGGGCATTTGTTGTCAAAGTTGTTGATAGTCTTATAGTGGTTATTTTTCAAATTATGTCTGAAGATAAGGAGAAACATCCGAAGTCTGGCTTTAAAAAATGTCCAGACTGTGGACAAAAAATGTCGGTGACAGATGCACATGTTCAGTACATTTATTGCAGTATCTGCCACTCCTTTTCTACTATGGTGCTGGCTGAGAGGAAGAGGAAACTCGTAGATCGAGGTATCCTTAAGCACCCCCTTTGTAGAAGCTTTGTCTCACCAGGATGGGGCCAACAAATCATCAAAATCCTGTAAGTCTTCCTCTGAGTCTAAATCAAAACAAATCAAAAAAATTGGAGTATTCTGTGACTTTGGCTCCACAGCCTTCGGAGGCGACAGTCTGTTCCTTTTGGAGCTGGGACTTTGGCTTGGTACCAGTCTCCTTTTTCACCACTTCTCCAGTCAGCAACATCCGTGCTTTCTTCCAGTTCATCAGTTAACCTTTCTGATTCGGACATGGATCGACTGGTACAGAAGCTTTTAACGGCATCAGGCCTAGCTAAATTGTTGTCAGCTCCGACCCGGGTGTCAGAACCGAAGACCACACTTCCTGACTTGACTACTCCTCCTCCAAGCCGTACCAGTCCTTCGGAGCCGGAGGAAGCTGACTTGATGATTGTAGAACCCTTGGAGCCGACAGCTGTTCCAGTATTGTTGGCTCCATCTGCTCAGACATCCTCAGTGCCGACCGGGGACTCTAGAAGCCGACACTCCCTTGTCAGATCCAGGGAGGATAGTCACACTGACTTGTCAGTGCTGACTGTTCCTCTCAGGGCTTCGGCTCGGATGAGCTCTGCTCCTACCTCGGGCTCTGAGCCCACGGCATTGGTGCGGGAGGGGATCACGGTCCTGTCGGGTCCGTCGACTTCTTCTCAAAGGAGCCGTGATGCTTTCGAAGCCATGAGGCAGGTGTTGTCTCCAAAGACTTCCTCATCATCAGGTTTGGCTTCTTCTTCCCTTAAAGTGCTTGTGTCTGCTTCTGCTACCATCAGTCATCCCAAGAGTAGAGGCCCAGAACCTCAGGTAGCCCCACTGGGCACTCACTGCTCTTCTGAGACTTCCCCAGAAGTCCCCACTGAGGAAGTACCCAGAAAGAGACTGTGCAAGAGGAAGCACTTGGACTCCTCACAGGAGTCACTGACATCTGACACTGACTTGGAGGAGTCAGAAGGGTCCCCTCAATCCCCTTCTGATGACACTGATGACATCTCCTTTGCGGAGATACTTGAGATCCTTAGGCAGAGGGGTGATTGGCAGTCCAAAAGCCCTACTGAGGATAAGTCAGTTCTTCTGAAGGCTTTCAGGTCTCAACCTTCCACCTCCTGGGTGTCTCCACCGTACAATGAGTTTATATAATTGGTCTCTCGTAGGGCGTGGGAGTCGCTGGAGTCCATGAAGCCTGTCCCCCGGAGGGCCAATAAATTTATTTCTGCCCCTGTCGATAAATCCTTTCTGTCCAAAGGAGTTCCTGTTGATGCCATGGTGGTGGCAGTGGCCATAAAGAAGGAATTGTCAGAAACTTCTGCATCTATGCATTCTCCTAACAGAGAGTCCAGGATCATAGATAGATATGGGAAACACATGTTCAGTTCAGTGACTTTTACTCTGTGATCACTGAACTATCTGACCCATTTCACCAGACTGCAAAGAGATCTCCTTAAGGAGCTGGGAGATCCTCTTCAGGGTACTGTAGCTGCAGGCGTCTCTGACAAAGTTTCAGCCCAGCTTGCTACCCTTAATTCCATTGTGAACTCGTCCATGCGCTTCATATCATATCATATGCAGCTGATGGTTCGAGTAGGGCTGCAGGTACAGGGATTACTCTTCGCAGGCATGCCTGGATGCGCCTCTGTTCCTTTGCGGAGCCTTTCAAGTCTTCATTTGTAAACACACTGTGACGGCTCATCCTTCTTTTGGCTTTTTCCCGGTTAGGGGTCGCCACAGTGGATCACCTGTCCACTCATGATTGGCAGTGAAGTTTTTACGGTGTCAAGTTGCCAGCCCAGCACCCAACCTTCCACAGGAGGCACACACCCGCACACACTCATGCCTAGGGCCAATTTACAGTGTCCAATCCACCGACAGCATGTCTTTGGGATGTGGGAGGAAACTGGAGCACCCGGAGGAAACCCATGCGACCACAGGAAGGACATGCAGACTCCGCACAGAAGGAACCCCAGCCGAGAATCGAACTGGAGAACCTCTTGTTGTGAGGCGGCAATGCTAACCGCTGCACCACCGTGGCTGCCCTTTTGATGGCTCATCCTTTTTTGGGCCAAAAGTAAAGGAAACATTAACCAGGTGTGAACAGGAAGGAAAGACTCTGTCTGCCATTGGAGTCTATTTTTCCACCCATACTCTGCCTTTTCCCAAAGGCCAAAGGGGAGGGAAGATGTGGTTCCAAAAAGCCCAAGGAGCCTTTCCGGATACACATGGAGAACCCCCCTCCAGGGGCAGAGGAAGGGTAATAATGGAAGACGCCGCCCACGTGACAGAGGGGGTCCGCAACTCCAGGGGGAAAGAGATCATTTAATATATAAATATAGATATAATTGAATTTTTTGAATTTTTTGAGGTACTAAATAGTAATGGGCACAATCTTTCTTTTTCTTATGAATTAAATAGGACACAGATTGATTTTTTGGATCTGTCACTATTTGTAAATGGGGAAAATATAGAATTTAGGCCTTTTAGAAAATCTACTTCAGTTAACATGTTTTTGCATGCGACCAGCGTGCATCCTGATCATCTATTGAAGGCATTACCTCATGGTGAGTTTAAGAGAATTTCTGACCATACTAGTAATACTAGTGAAAAATCTAATGAATTGAACAAAGTTGTATTGAGGTTGGGTGAAATAGGTTACAATAAAACACAATTATTAGCATGTAGGGATAAATTACTTGGAAAAAAAGTAGATGTGATAAATTCTGAATCCAGACGTGAAGAGTTCACTATGGAACAGAATAAAGATGTTGAAAAGCTTTTTTATGTAACCAAGTTTACTGCTTTTTCTGACAAACTAGTATCATTGGTCAGAAAATATTGGTATTTAGTCAGTGATGATGAATCTATTGGTCATTTATTCCCTAAACATATCACGTTTTCATATAAAAGAGGGAAAAATCTTAAGGAATTGTTAATAATAATTTAATTGAAAGGAAAGAGAATATCATAACTTCTAAGTTGGGTACCTATCCCTGTGGTTTTTGTAATATTTGTGACAAGGTTATGAACCTGAGTGTTATCAATGATGTAAATTTTATTTCTAAACATCATTTTAGTTGTAAATCAACAGGGGTGGTCTATATTTTGGGATGTTCATGTAAAAATATGTGGTATATAGGACAAACAAAAAGAATGGTAAGGGTACGGATTTTAGAGCATCTAAAAGATATAAGGAACCAAAATTTGGTTAGCCCTGTTGCTAAGCACTTTCAAAAGAAACATGGTGGCTCTTCTAATAGTTTAATATTCAGTGCTTTGGGAAAGCCCTTCCTTCAGAGGGGAGATGATATTGTAGTAAAACTACTGGAGCTTGAAACTAGAATGATTTTTAAGTTTCATACCTTAAAGCCTAATGGCATGAATCAAGAATTAGGTATTTAAATTATTTACATTTAGCATACGTTCATATATTTATTGATTTATTTATTTATTTGTTTTATATTTATATTTATATCACAAAAGTTTATAATCAGTTCATGGTCACTTTAAAAGTTTTTTTTATTGTTCAATTAATTAATTAGGAGATTTAATTGTCAAAATGAGTATGTATATAAATGTGATGTTTGCACTGAATTAATTGTGATCCTTGAAGGCGAATTGCCGAGGTACCAGATCGCTGGAAATAGAGTAAGATACTGGTGAATTACTGGCTGGTCGTGTGTTTTCCTAACTTCTATTGACTGTGCAAGGTGTTTTGGAAAGAGATCATTTCTCTGGCCAACCCTACTAGCGCTCCTGAGAAGAGGCCTGACTGCCCTGCTCTGGAGGCGGTCGGGGGTCGCTTATCTTTGTACCCAGAAGCCTGGTTAGATATCACAAACGACAGATGGGTACAAAGCATCATTTTCAGAGGGCATTTCATACTGTTCTCCACTCCACCCATTCCCGTCAAAAAAATCCCAGATGTTCCTCCCAGTTACACGGAGCAAGCAACCATAATGGTCCGCAAGTTGCTAGAAAAAAAGTTATCCAACCATTCCCAGCAGACCAAATAGGATTCGGAACTTACTCAAGATTCTTTTTGGTTCCAAAGAAAACAGGGGACTGGAAACCCATTTTGGACCTCAGCAGACTGAACCAATTTGTCAAAAAAAAGAAGTTTTGGATGGTCATGCTTCAGTCCATACTCCCCTTTTTGGGGAAGGACAATTGGATGTGCTCGATCGATCTTAAGGATGCGTACTACCACATAAAAATGGCCAGACCATCCAGAGATCATTTGCATTTCTGACTGGGAGCCAGTCACTACCAGTTTTGAACCCTGACCTTTGGTCTCACTACAACCCTCAGAGTGTTTACCAAATGCATGCCAGTGGTCACGGCTCACCTGAGGCATCTAGGATTCCAGGTGTTTCCGTACCTAGATGATTGGCTCCTTACTTCCACCACCAGGCATCAACTGATTCAGGTAACAGAATCCACTCTGACACTCTGCAACCACTTAGGCATTACGGTCAACTTCAAAAAGTCTGCCTTGTCGCCATCGCAGCATATCGTCTTTATAGGGGCAGAGTTAGACACGTCAACCACCACTCTACATCTTTCATTCAAAAGGGTATCAATTCTTCGCCAGCACATCATTTCACTGATTTCAGAGACCAGAGCTCCAGCCGCAGAGGTCTTGAAAGTACTAGGTTTGATGGCGGTAGCAGTTTTAGCCATTCCATTGGCCAGGATGCATATGCGGATTCTTCAATGGCTCCTGTTCACTCAATGGTCTTTCCAGGAGTTGCCTATGAACCATATAATTCTGATTACAAACTCTTGCAAGAGGGATCTTCAGTGGTGGTTGACGTCTCTTCATGTCACAATAGGGCACCCCTTTGTACTTCCCCCTCCAGTAGCCACTGTGACCACGGACGTTTCCCTGATAAGGTGGGGGGGGGGGCATTTTCAGGGAAAGACTGCCCAAGGCACATGGACAGATCAAGAGTCACACTTGTATATCAATGTCCTAGAGATGAGAGTGGTACTTCTGGTGTTGCAGTTCTTTCAGGACTCTCTCCCTCTAGGGACAATTGCCATACAGACAGACAACATGTCAGTGGTCTGGTATTTGAACAAACAGGGTGGGATCAAGTCTTACCCCCTTTGCCGAGAAGCCCCTCAGAGTTTGGCAGTGGGCTGTGTCATCCCAGTGCTTTCTGTTGGCAATGCACATCCCGGAGAGATCCAACATGATAGGAGACAAGCTGAGCAGGGCAATATTGTTGCCACACGAGTGGTCCCTTGAACAGGAGGTTGCGGACAGGATTTTCTGTAAATGGGGCCAGCCTTGCTGCGATCTTTTTGCCAGCTACATCAACACCAAACGCAGAAGCTACTTTGCCCTGATCCCCCCTCTGGGAGAACCCCCGAGGGATGCACTCATACATGATTGACCCCCGGGTCTCCTCTATGCATTTCTCCCAATTCCGCTCATACCCAGATTTTTACAGAAAGCAGTCGCTGGGAAGGGCTGTCATTCTTGTAGCCCCTCATTGGCCTCTGCTGATTTGGTTTCATTTCTTTACCATCATCTCATGGAGGATCCATGGACCCTGGACCCAGTTCCAGATCTTCTGACACACCCGTCAGGGGACCTCCATCCTTTCTTGCCATCCCTGAAGCTAACTGCTTGGCTGCTCCATTTCCCCGTATAGCCAGGCTTCATAATCTTTCAGATGACACAAGTCAAATTTTGTTGGATTCCCACAAACCTTCCACCAGAAAATTGTATCGTAGTAAGTAGAAAAGATTTTCCATTTGGGCTTTTAACAAAAATCTTGATCCTTACTAAGCTCCATTGTCATCCATTCTAGAATTCTTAACCGAGATTTTTCGTGAAGGAGCTCCAGCCGCTGCTGTTAGGGTCCAGTTAGCAGCTATATCTAATTTCCATCTAGGTATTGATGGACTGAATATTATGCAACACCAGTTATCCAAGGCCTTCCTCAAAGGTACCTTTCACATGAGACCTCCAGTGAAGGCTCCTTATTCTCCCTGGAGCTTGAATTTCATGCTTTCCTGTATTATTCTTTCTCCCTTCGAACCAGCATCTTCTTGTGTGCTCAAGTTTCTGTCATGGAAAACTATTTTTCTAGTGGCCATTACTTCTGCCTGCAGAGTGTCAGAGCTTCAGGCGTTATCTTTCAAGCCTCCCTATTTAATTTTTTTATCCTGACTGAGTATCCCTTAGGACTAACCCTTCTTTTTTGCCTAAAGTATGTTCTGAGACGAACATCACTCAAGTTATTGAGTTGCCCGTCTTTTTTCCCAACCATACCAACAAATTAGAATACATGCTGCACAAACTTGATGTTCACAGACAACTTGGATATTATCTGGACAGAACAAAAGACTTCAGAAAGTCAGACCAGCTTTTTGTTTCATTATCTGAAGCCAGAAAAGGTAGACCAGTGGCTAAAACAACCCTTTCTAAGTGGCTTTCAGATTGCATCACCTACACTTACTCATCTGTTAATAGGTCTTTGTTGCATAAACTGAAAGCGCATTCAACCAGAGCAGTCTCTACTTCTTCGGCCTTTCAAGCCAAGTTACCTCTTGACAATATCTGTGCTGCAGCCACTTGGTCTAAGCCTCACACTTTTATCATTCATTACAAAGCAGACAAGGCCTCCAGGGACAGGACTTCCTTTGGTTCTACGGGCCTGAAAAATGTACTCCTGTGAGCCACCCAGGATTTAGAGTGCTAGGGATGCTACCCATCAGTGAAGAATGAACGGTGAGATTGAACAAGTTCACATAAAGAAGTTATGTACTCACCATAACGTTCCATGTGAGTTGTTCCATCTCGCCTTCATTTGCATGTCCCTCCCTCCCTCCTTCCCCCACCTGGCTGGCGGTTGACCTGGAGACTGACTTCATCCTGGTTATTCAATGTTTCTTCCTGTCTGGGGAGATTAGCCTTCTTACCAGGATATGGTACACGCAGCAAACAAGATCTGAGTTAATTCCAGCAGTGCATCATGAGATAAGGGGGTTGGTCTCGAGCTACTGATAATCTTTGACCTTTGCTAAACGGCCGTGTCGGAACGAGGATTGGCTCCGGACCCTTCAGTGAAGACTGAAGACGAGATGGAACAACTCACATGGAACGTTATGGTGAGTACATAACTTCTTTTTCCAGGGCATTAGTGTTAACAAAATCCAGGAACCTTTGTGTGAGTGTGTTGGTACTTGTATAAGTTTCCCAGTAAGTGGAGGGATAGTTGAAATCGCCCTTGACTAGAGTGTTTGGTTGTAATTTGATTGACTCAGTTAAGTCCAAATACGCAGCATGGGTATCTTGGTTCACTGAAGGGGGCCTTTAGCTAACGATGACTTGAAGGGGGCCTTACCCACAGTTAGTTGAACTCGGAGTAACTCCCTGGAGTTTTCCTGTCTAGCCAGTCTAGAGGCGTATTTAAGTTAGGTACTTCTCAGCCTTTGGTTCTCAAATGTTCATTTTTCACTCTGAAAGTGTGGAAGGCATTGTAGCCTTGCAAGGCCGGGGTACTCTCTGCAGCTCTGAACCAAGTTTCTGTGACTGCACAGATGTCAACATCCCCCAAGGAGAGGAGTGCTTCGAGATAGTGCAGTTTCTGATTTAAACTCCTAGTCTTTAGCAGTATACCCTTTAATTTATTTGTGAGTGATGTTTTCACATCAAAAATTTTGTTCTTGAGACTTGACTAAAAAAAGGCACTATGTGGGAGGCAAGTGCCTAGAGGTGACCGGTAAAGACCATCTGTGGCAAAGCAGGGTGGTCTATCAACCATGTCATCCCAGGCTGACAGGAACTGGATCCCCTTAGAATGACACCAGAAACTAAGTCAATTGTTGAAGTCAATCATTTTTTATTTATGTTGTGGTATCACCCTAGGTGAGGGTAGAATGCTGCTCAAGGCTAGGGACATGCCTGCCTGGGACACACATTCATAGAACTCAATCATATCTTTCTCCATATAGTCCAGTGAAATACATCTCACGCCATTCACACCAACATGAACTATAATGGAGACGTAATGATACTTGTTGAGAGACATGAGTGCATGGGTGATCTGACGATGCTGGCCCCCAGTAGCAGCTGACCGTAACCTTCTTGTCAATACTGGTCAGTGGGACATGTGTGTGTCTCACAGTGGAGTCACCTGTGACAAAAAAATTTGGTTTAGATTTGCTTTGCCTTAGGAACGTATTTAGTGAGACACTGGTGCTTGTGTTTTTGTGTGTATTGAGTGCTGTAGGTGCTGTATTAGGTGTAGCATGTCTGTGTTTGGAAGGTCTCTGATGTTTAGGTAGGTTTCCGCTGAGTACCTCCACGTATGATGGTTTATGTGTTGAGTGCATGGTTTTCGTAGGAGGTGTAGTATGTGAGCTGATGATCTGTTCAGTGTTCCTGTTCTGTGAGTGAGAGAGCAAGGATTCCAGATTCTTAGTGTAGATGCATCTCTCACAAACTGTACTTGAGTGATTTAGGAGTAGAGGGTTGTCAGTGTACATGAGGCACTTGCTACATCTGACTGTCAGGCTGGTGGAAGAAATGAAGGGAAAAACTGATCATCCATAATGCTAGGTTAAATCCTGTTTTCACAATGGGGAGAGAAAATGGAGGGGTGTGGTATAACTGGGTGCTCTAAACGGGGTCTTTACTAATGTGGTGCTCTATAAAGGGTCTGTACTTGTGGGGGTTCATTAAGTGGTATGAGACTATTGTAGATTTGGTGGTTTTGTGACTGTTTCAGGGACAAAAAGTGTAGCTGAGGTGTTCTTTGAGCAGCTAACCGCAATTTAAGGACTTCTCGGCTGGATCACAGGCAGCTACTAAGAGGTAATTTATCTACTGAAGTTTTTGCATCTGTAACCATCAGTGGTTACCCCCACTATGCAGTAGTACATGGTGGTTCATGGAGGTTTGCTGTGCATAAACAGATGAATATTGTAGAGCAGTGGCTGTTCGCCTAACTCTCTGAAGCTGTGTTAAAACAAGTGCAAACCCGCGCAAACGCGGGGCTGTTGTAGCAGCAGTGAGCAAACTGAATTAAACAATTTAACCAATTAAAATCTCAAAACTGAACC